>NW_007729474.1:177050-180952 GCF_000696425.1 Galeopterus variegatus
TCTGTATGTGGGATCCAAACCCTCGGGCGGGAGCGCCGCCGCGCTTCCCATGCGGCGCACTTATCCAGTGCGCCACCGGGCCGGCCCCTCCTTTCTGATTTTTGACCCTCTCTCCTTCTACTTTTCTTTAATCTTTCATCTTGAGGTTGTTTTAGGTTTATAGAAGAGTTGTAAAGGGCCGGCCCCGTAGCTCACTCAGGAGGGTGGGCACTGATCAGCGCCGAGGCCGCGGGTTCGGATCCTATATAGGGATGGCCGGTGCGCTCACTGGCTGAGNCTGGATGTGTATTTTGTAGGACGTCTCTCCATTTGGGTTTCTTTAAACAGCTTTATTGAGATATAATTCATATGCCATACAATTCACCCATTTAAAGTGATCAGTTCAACAGTTTGAGTTTATTACATTATTAATCTTTTAATTGCAGTAAAGTATATATAACATTTGTCAACCATTTTTAAGTATAAAGTTCAGTTTGCCTCTCTCTTATAAAGACCATGTGATTATATCAGGCCCACCTGGATAACCCAGGATAATAATTTCCCCATCTCAAGATCCTTAACGTAATCACAACTGCAGAATCCATTTTGCTGTGTAAGATGACTTATTCACAGGTTCTGGGGATTGGGAAGTGGATATCATTGGGGAGCCATTATTCTGTCCACCACACCCTCCTTCCAGCCACTGGCCACCTCACGCCCACGATTACTTGTGTCCCTGGCCCACCTCATTCACTGCTATGTCCCCATTGCCAAGAATGATTCCTGGGCCACCTGTATTCCAATATTCATCAGCACTTACTGGAAACTGAGCATGTGAATGGCCATTTTTGTGGGAAATGATTGAATAGCAACAATTTTATCAGGTTCGCCCTAATTAGCACCAGGCACAGCATGTGGCAACGTACACGGAGGACCTTGCTTCCCCTGCATGGCGGCCCCTGCACAATGAGCCACTCTCAGGCCCATCTTACAAACAAGAAACTGAGGCCCAGAGAGGTATATGAGGTTCCCATAGCCACACAGGTGGCACATTTGCACACAGGTGTCTCTGCCCCCAGGTTCCTCACCATGACACCGTGGGCTGAGAGTCACTGGGAAGCCATTGCAGGTTGTTAAAATCCTGAAATACACCCGAGCCAATTGGTAACTAGCCTCTGCTGCAGGCTTGCAAATGCCCCGCAAGCTGCCCAGACCCTCATGAGCTGGTGGGCACTGCCCATCCCAGCAAGGAAACCCAGATCACCTGACTGGTCAGTGCCCAGACCACACCAGGTGTGAAGTATCAGAAATCTCTCCCCTGTCCTGGCGCATAGAAGACTTCATGGGAAGTGAGTGAAGGGGGCTTGAAAACCATCCAGGCCCCCCCAACTCCCTGCCCATGCTCAGTCCTCAGTCCCCCTTCTCGTCCTCACCCATGGCCTCAGTGAGGGAAGGGCACCTCCATGCAGCAGGTAGTGCCCCCCCATTCTCCTGGGGGCCAGTGGGTTGAGGGGGCAGCAGGGGACAGAACAAGAGGGCTTTGAGGCGGCCCAGTCTCCGGAGGGAAGTGAAGGAGATAACACACCTTCTCACTTTCCAGCCTGTCCCAGAGCAGAGATAACCTGGGAGGAGACGGGGTACCTGCAGCCCTGCTAGCAGCAGGGCCACCCACCTGCCCCCCAGGTCTCCCACAATTCCCACTATCGCAGACTCCAGGCTGAAACCTAAGGAGCTGCTCGGAAGAGCGACCCAAGACAGGCAGATGATAAGCCAGGCCGGAGCTGGTGGGAAGGAGGGTACCTCTCCAGTGTCCCTGGAACATGACTTGTAGGCTGCACCTGCCCCTTCCCCAAGCCTCGGTCCATATGTGCCTCCCCAGGAAGCCCCACCCACCCACCAACCACACACTTCCCAGAGCTTCCCTAAGACACAGCCTCTGCCTGGTGGCCATTTGCAGACCTGAGAGCCTTTTAAAAGCACCTGGTAAGGGCCGGCCTGTGGCTCACTCGGGAGAGTGCGGTGCTGATAACACCGAGGCCCCAGGTTCGGCTCCCATATAGGGATGGCTGGTTAGCTCACTGGGTGAGCGTGGTGCTGACAACACCAAGTCAAAGGTTAAGATCCCCTTACCGGTCATCTTTTTTAAAAAAATAAAATTAAAAAAAAAAGCACCTGGTCCAGCAGACAAATGAAGAGGCTGAAACCAGAGAGGCTGGGGCTTGCCCAAGTCACAGCATTTTGATAGCAGAGCGAGAGCTCGAACACAGACCCCCCAGCTGCTGCTGCAAGTTCCTCTTCAGCACACCAGATTTCCATTCTCAAATACTGGTCGAATGTTGGGAGAAGGGGGCTGGGATGGGAGAGTACCAGGTCCAAATTCTAGAGAGTAGGCTGGGGAACAGAGACGATGGGGCCACATCGTGTGCAGGAGGAACCCAGAGCTGAGAGCAGGATGCCAGGTTTCTAACTGACTCACTATGACACATTGACCCAGTCCCTGCTCCTCTTTGAGCCTCAGTTTCCCAATTTATTAAAAGGAGATAATAATGGTTTTACCATTAGGGTGTTGCATAGTGGATTAAATGGCTTAATTTGCTTAAGGGGCCTGGGCCAGTGCCTGGCTCCTATCAAACACTAGGAGCAGATGCTGAGGTTGCTGCTGTTTGTCTCTTTGTCTCTCCTGCTGCACCCAGAGCTCTGTGAAAGCAGGGGCCGGGGCAGGGAGGGGGATTTGGCTCCCAACCCGGTCCCAGGCTTGTGGTGTCCACTCCTTCAGCAAGTTTCCTGAGAAATGGCCACGTTGTGGTCAGTGCTTCTATTAGGAAAGCCTGGGCACCATGGAAGTCCAGCTGCCAGGGCTGGATGAATGACCGATGAATGAATGAGTGAGTGAATGAATGAACGAGCGAGCAAGTCAACCTTCCCAATTTCTTACCAGAGGAGGGACTCTCAGCCTAGCTTCCTCCTCAGCCGGACACCCCCCCCCTCCCTTTTTAGCTTCATGCCCCACCCCCACCCTGCCCCCAGGTGGTGGAGGCGGGGGAGGAGGGATGGTGCCAGGGCTGCAGGTAGACAGAGGAGACTCACTCAGGGACAAATGTGTGGCTTCCCACAGACCCGCAGCCAGGCACTGCCCACCTGCTTTCTGCCCACCACTAGCCTGAGCAAGGCCTTTCCTGCAGGCCCAGAACCTCCCAGCATTTGGCACCTGAGAGTGTGGGCTGGCCCGAGACCCAGAGCAGAGGCCCCTGCCACAGCCAGCCCCAAAGGCAGTGACCAGAGGGGGTGTGACTCCCAGGTCTGGCCCCACCCAGGCCCTTGCCTGGCCTTCAGCGATTTCACTGTGGTACTGAATCTAATTGCCACAGTAGAATAAAAGCACTGTTAGATGGGGAAACTGAGGCCCAGAGTAAAAAGTGTCTTGCTCAAGGTCACAGAGTGAGACAGAGGCAGATGAGAATAAGACTCAGGACTCAGTTCTTCCAGCCTGTGATGCTACAGGGGCTCCTTGTCGCCCCATCACCCACACCCTCCACTGCCACAACTTTGTAATGCTCTAGGGTGCGGTGTCGCAGCACGGTGGAGGTCCAGAGCTCCCCCGCGCCGTGCCGCTGTCCTTCATGAGCTCTTCCGAACCGCAGTTTCCTCATCGTCTCTGTTGCTGATATGATCATAGCACCGGTCTCAGGCTGGCTGGTTAGTTCGATTGGTTAGAGTGCAGCCTTGCAACACCAAGGTCAAGGGTCAGACCCCCAAACCGGCCAGCCAACCAAAAAATAATAAATAATACCAGTCTTGCAGACTCATCGTATGCTAGTAAGGATCGAAAGAGAGGCTGTCATCTGAATAGACGTTTCTCCAGAAAAGATATATGAATAGCTAATAAGCACATGAAAAGATGCCCGACATGACTGGTGATCCGG
>NW_007729474.1:181952-184711 GCF_000696425.1 Galeopterus variegatus
CATCACCCACACCCTCCACTGCCACAACTTTGTAATGCTCTAGGGTGCGGTGTCGCAGCACGGTGGAGGTCCAGAGCTCCCCCGCGCCGTGCCGCTGTCCTTCATGAGCTCTTCCGAACCGCAGTTTCCTCATCGTCTCTGTTGCTGATATGATCATAGCACCGGTCTCAGGCTGGCTGGTTAGTTCGATTGGTTAGAGTGCAGCCTTGCAACACCAAGGTCAAGGGTCAGACCCCCAAACCGGCCAGCCAACCAAAAAATAATAAATAATACCAGTCTTGCAGACTCATCGTATGCTAGTAAGGATCGAAAGAGAGGCTGTCATCTGAATAGACGTTTCTCCAGAAAAGATATATGAATAGCTAATAAGCACATGAAAAGATGCCCGACATGACTGGTGATCCGGGAAATGAAAATGAAACCACGATGAGATACCACTAGGACGACTGTAATCAAAAAGACAGTAACAGGTGGCGGTGAGGATGTGAGGAAATCAGCGTCCTCGTGCACTGCTGTAGGAATGTAAAGTGGCACAGCCACTTGGGAGAACAGTTTGGCAGGTCCTCAAAATGTTACACATGGAGTTGCCACGTGCTCCAGCAATTCCCCTCCTAGATATACAGAAGAGAAATGAAAACACGTCCGCATGAACCTTTGCACATAAGTATTCACAGCAATATCACTCTTAACAGCCACAAGTTGGAAACAGCGCAAATGTCCATCGACTGATGAGTGGACAGACAACATGCTGTCCACACGACGCCCATACGACGGAGTATTGATCGGCCATAAAAAAGGACAAAGTACTGATACAGGCTACAACATCCTGTAACTGAAAGGAGCTAGTCACCAGAGGCCGTATGTTGTATGGTTCCATGTATATGAAGTGTCCAGAACAGGTAAACCCAGAGAGGAAAGCAGACCAGTGTTTCCCGGGGCCGAGGGGGATGCAGAGTGACCACTGATGGGTATTGGGTGTTTGGGGGGTGATAAAAATGTTCTAAAATTAGATTGTGGTGATGGCTGTAGAACTCTGTAAATACACTAAAACCCATTGAATCATATACTTTAAATGGTAGAGCTTTATGGTATGTAAATTATCTCTCAATAAAGTGCTTTGAGAATGAGGTAGTCCAAGTCGAGGCTGCACTCATATGGCTGGAGCTAAGGTAGTGGTGGCTGCTGTGATTGCTCTTGTCATTTGCGTTATCACCTTATTCGCTCCTCACAGCCACCTGAGAGGTGGCATTTTGCAGATGTGGCAAAGGGAGTCTTGGGGAAGTGGGGTGTCCAACACAGGAAGTGATGGAACCCAACGCTTCCCTGGCCTTCTGCACATTCAAGAGCAGGGCTGGAGGCGGAGCCACCAGAGCAGCCTTGGCAGGGCGGGGAGCGTCACCGTGAGTTGCATTTCCACACGCCAGGCTCAGTAGCACACTTGGGGAGAGGGGACTGCCAGGGCCCCCAGGTTCTGACCCTCTTACCCTTCCCCACTCCTGGCTGTTTTACCATCTGTCAAAAGGGCCCCATCAGTGGTTTTCAAACTGTGCTCCGAGGCACCCTGGGACCAAGAAGAGATTAGAACCACCCTGGAGAGAGGATGTCCCTAAATCCCCCCAGGACTCCACCCACATTCCTGTCCCTCTTCAGGCCTGGCCCACCCCTTGAAGGCAGGATGTGACTGCCAAATGTAGGTAGGGGAGAGGAAGGCGTGGGGGGTCGTGCACAGGAATCTACATCCTGGGGACCAGGAGATGCGAACTCCAGGTGCTTTGTAGCCCCGCTTCCGGCTCCAGCCTAGGGAAGAAGCCTCGGCCACGGCCTCCCAGGACGCTGCTGCCTGGCTAAGAGCCCAGAGCCCTTCCCGGACATGGTGCTGGCATTTCTGCTTCCCTTCTAGTGGAGGAGACACTCTGGAGCCTCTTGCTCAGGGGCTGGGTCCCAGGCCTGGATTATCCACGACTCGGGCTACTGTGTCACAGACACCCAGAATACCCGGCAAGAAGGATATTGCAAGAGCTGGGCCTGCGCTGGGCACTGAGGACCCTGCCCCTGGGGAGTTTACAAAGCCCCCATTATGTCTGCATAACTAACCCCATAAGCTGTTCCTGTGCAGGAGGCCTGCAAGGTCAGGCAGGAATGCAAGTGAGCAACGGAGCAGTGGGGCCTGAGGCCACCCTTGTCCTGCTGCTACGTGGCTCTAGCCAGAAGCTGCTAGACTTCTGATTTTTCAAGAGAAGCCAGAAACCTGGATTTTAGTGTGAAATCTCCAGATTTTAGAAGTTTCGTGAGCAAAACCCGTCCATGAACAGGATACAGCCTGTAGGCCACCAGTTGACAATATTACCTCATCGATGCATGAGACAACCATCTTACCAATGAGGAAACGGAGGCCAAGGGAGGAGAAGTAGCATGTGCCAAGTCCCCCGTGTGGCAAGTAGCAGAGCCTAGACTGAAATCCAGGTCTCCTGAGCCCAAACTCGAGCAAGGACGCTTCCATGATGGAGAGTGTGGTGCTGATAACACCCAGGCCACGGGTTCATATCCCTATATAGGGATGGCCGGTTCGCTCACTTGGGAGAGCGTGGTGCTGACAACCCCAGGTCAAGGGTTAAGATCCCCTTACCGGTCATCTTTTAAAATAAATAAATAAGGGCCGGCCCGGTGGCGCACTGCTACAGTGCGCCGCTTGGGAGCACCGCGGCGCTCCTGCCGAGGGTTCGGATCCCACATACAGACCGGTTCCCGCTCACTGGCTG
>NW_007729474.1:185486-192419 GCF_000696425.1 Galeopterus variegatus
CCGGTACGGGCGCGACACTGAGGGTTGCGATCCGTTGCCGGTCACGAAAAAAGACAAAAAAAGGAAAAAAAAAAACAAGGTCAAAGGTTCGGATGCTATAACAGGCAAGCTGCCAAAAAAAAAAAAATCCCTTCCATCTACAGTCTGGGAACGCCCATCAGCAGCCACGAGAAGCACCTGGAAGCTCTCACGCACTGAACGTGCATCCCAAGGTGCAAGAGAGAACTCCGCCTTAACGGTGTAGAGCAGAGATGAGAATACAAATACATCTCCACGTGTGTCACATAGGCCATCGCTGGAAGAAATGGGCTGGGAGGGGGACTTTTCACTACATACCCTTTGAGCTAGTTTGATTGCTGGGCTTGTGAATATATTACCTCTTCAGCAAGTAAATCGTTGTTTGGTTTCTTCGTTGTTCCCTCTTCTCCCCCTCATTTCATTCTCTGAGCTCAGGACAAGAAGAGGGATGTGCAGGCGTCCCTGGGGTCTGGAGCCAGCTCCCTGGGAGCAAGAGAGGACGAGGGGTACCACGTGCCCCCCACTGTCACCCCCCTCCACCCCCTTGTACACGAGCACATTTGGTCCTCACAACAACTCTGTGAAGTGAGGGAGTTACCATCCCAGTTTCACACATGAGAAACTGAGTCACACAACCAGAAGTTACAGAAGTTGGTTCAGAGCTAGGGCCAGGTCCTTGGTCTGCCCCTGCCCACCCCCTAGGCCCTCCCCTTTCTCAGCTGAGGACCCACAGCCTGGGGTCTGTCACAGCTCAACCCCAGCCCCAGGCCACAGGCTCCTGCTCAGTTTCCTCCTGGTGAGCCTCCTGGTGAGCTAGTGGGCAGTTCCACCCCCAGCCACACCCCCCACTCCAGCCGGCCCAGCTGGGTTAGAGCAGCTGGATTCCTTCCAGAAATGGCTGACCCCAGGTCCAAAGACCCGCCGGGATCGAGCCAGAAGCATTTCCACTGCTGAACCTCTGGTCCTTCTAGGGGCTGCAGCAGCCACCAACAGAATCTGTGTCTGGGAATCCCCCAGCACATCCTGCTGGAGGTGGGATTCGCAGGCAGGGTACCCAGAGAATTTGTGGTGTCCCCTGGGGCAATGCATAGCACAGCCAGGAGGGAATTTGCACCCCCCTTGACTCCTCTAATGAAGAGACCAGAGAGATTAGGCCTTAGCCTAAAGTCACACAGCAAATGGGTGGGAAAATAAACTGCTGTGATTCAGAATCACACAGACAGACGTGTTTGGGTTATAGAAGAAACACACAAATACACTCTCATTGTAAAGAAAGCCCTGGGCCGAGGCTCCGTGCCCCTGCCTTGCTGACTTCTCTCCCCAGCCTTTATCCCCTCCAGACATAGCACAGAGCTCCATGTGGATGACTGTCTGTCTCCCCATGTCAAGGACGATGTCTGTTGTGTTCACCGCTGTATTCCCAGCACCTTTAACCTTAAAATTGGAGGTTATCCTGGATGATTTGGGCAAACCTAGTGTAATCACAAAGGTCCCTGGATGTGGGAGAGGGAAGAGAAGAGTTGGGGAGGCAGGGACAGGGTACGAGGCTCCCCTGCTGGCTTTGAGGGGGAGGGAGGGCAGATAGGCCAAGGGATGCAGATAGCTTCTAGAAGTCAGCAGAGCAGAGCCCCGAGACGGAACCAGCCCGCTGACACCTGGGCTTTAGCCCTTGAGACCCATTTCAGACTTCTGACCTCCAGAACTGTGTTTTGTTTTAAGCCATGAAGTTTGTGATCGTTTGTTACAGCAGCAATAAGAAACTAATGCAGTGATAGTGTGCCCCTTCAAGGATATTTTTCTCTGAATTTACTTTGCTGGGTTCTTTTAGAAGTAAATGTTTTATTCTTCCAGCTAAATTCCAGTACTACAAAGGCAGTTAAACAATGAGACATTGGGGGGGAAATGCAGCAACAAACATTTATTAAAAAGATTGATGAAGGGCCGGCCCGGTGGCGCACTCGGTAGAGTGCGGCACTTGGGAGTGTGGCTGCGCTCCCGCTGAGGGTTTGGATCCCATATAGAGACAGGTCCGCTCACTGGTTGAGCGCGGTACGGGCGCGACACTGAGGGTTGAGATCCCATTACCGGTCATGAAAAAAGACGAAAAAAGACAAAAAAGGGAAAAAAAAAAAAAAAGACTGATGAAAGAGAGAGAGAGAGAGAGAGAGAGAGAGAGAGAAAGAAAGGAAAGAAAGGAAAGAAAGAAAGAAAAAGACCACAATAATATGTTGAACTTAAGGACACTAGAGATGGGGAGAGGAAGGGAGGGGGTTTGGGGAGTGATAGGTCGGGTAACGGGCATAAAGAAAACTCACAATTTGTAACAATGAATATGCTAATAATTAATTTAAAAATTTTTAAAAGATAATAGGGATCTTTCCATGAACTTTTAAGTAGCCTCATAATACTTTAAGACTCTATTAATATATGTATACATGATCTAAATGCTATGTATACATGATTTAAATGATATGTATACATGATTTAAATGATATGTATACATGATTTAAAATTAAAAAACAAGGCCGGCCCGTGGCTCACTCGGGAGAGTGTGGTGCTGATAACACCAAGGCCACAGGTTTGGATCCTATATAGGGATGGCCGGTTAACTCACTGGCTGAGCGTGGTGCTGACAACACCAAGCCAAGGGTTGAGATCCCCTTACCGGTCATCTTTTAAAAAAAAAAAAAAATTTAAAAACAATAAATTTCAAAAAAAAAAGACTGATAGAATAAATAAAACTACCAAAAAAAAAAAAAAAGAAAGAATCATATAAACCCATTCTGAAATCCCCAAAGTCCTGGAATACAGAAATGCCAAACAATAAATTTCCAAAAAAAAAGACTGATAGAATAAATAAAACTACCAAAAAAAAAAAAAGAAAAAGAAAGAATCATATAAACCCATTCTGAAATCCCCAAAGTCCTGGAATACAGAAATGCCCTACTCCTCCACTATTTCACAGGAAATGCTGTAGGCTACTTGTTTAATAACGTCCTGCGATTACATTCTAAATTATTAATAATTGGTTATAGCTTGGTTGTAGTGCAAAATTAAAATCATGCTAAAGTGTCATAAAATCATCTGAAGTGTGATTCTACAGTTTTATTTACATAACCAGTGGAGGGCATGTTCTAGAATACCATCTTTAATCCCTTCCAAGCATATTTATGTAAGAAGCCAGCTTGTAATGATACTGCAAAATGAGGCCACTGACATTAATGCAGGTAGCAAAGGTGGTGCTGACACCGGGGAAATGTCCAAAACCAGTTGCTGCTGCCTTGGAGTGGCTGCCACTGACCAAAGCTCGAAATGACCTGCATTCGCAGGGGGGCATGGGCATTGCTGTGAGTCATAATTGGGACCTCTTGCAACAATTCAGTGAGGAACAAGGCAGCCCACAAATGCAGAAAACATGTGAATTTACATTTTTTAAAGTACTATGTGTGAGCCGCTGTTCTAAACACTTGACATACCTTAACTCATTGATACCTCACTACCACCCCATGAGGTAGGTGATACTATTAGCTCTGATCTCCGGATGAGTAAACCGAGGCAGAGAGGTTGAGTCCTTGCTCTGGGTCATCCAGCCAGTTAATGGCAAGACTGGGACTCAAACCCAGGCCATCTGCCCCAGAGCCTGGGCTCTTTACCCCCAAAGCTCCACTGCCCCTATGTATGGGACCACATGTGAAATAGATAGTGCTGTCTGTTTCGAGGTGCTTTAAAACATGTTTCTCCATTGCTCTGGGTCTGCACCCAGTCAGTGCAGATTGAGCCCCCTCTGGTCGTGTCCCTCTGTGCGGAAGGCACTAACCGAGGACTGGCAGGCATCCAGGGCCACCTTTCCTCTTTCACTATGACACACAGCACCACGAGGATATCCATGACCACATGGGGGGTGTTTCTTAAGACCTTCCTGGGCCGTTCCTCATTGTGTGACCTTGAGCCCACCACGCCACCTATCTGAGCCTCAGTGTCCTCATCTGTTAAATGGATCTGATGATCCCTCCCTCACAATGAGGTCTCCCTATGCCAAGCTGGTGCCCTCTCCTTGCCTCAGCAGGGCCCTGACTCATGGCACTGGGGGGACGCAGAGCAAGACCCAGCCCTGTTACCAGCTTGTCCCAGTACTGCCTGGTTTGCCCTGTGGAGCTGAGCTCCAGGAAAGCCCAGCCCAAGCTGCACACCCACCAGGTTCATGGAATGGAAAATCAGTCACGGTGCTTGTCCTGGGTCATCGGAGCCTCTGAGGTCAGGGGCTCCTGGAAGAGAGGATCAGGGAGTCATGGTGACAGGGCAGCATAATGCTCAGAATCAAACCCCAAATTGGCCGCTCTTTGGCGGGGGACTTGGAGCCAGTCACCATCCCACACCAGGCCCCAGCTTCCTCCCCAGCAAAGGAGGACAACAATGACACCTCCTGGACTGTGATGGGGCCCCAACAAGGGAGCAGACTGTGAACACAGGGAAAAGACACGTTGCTGGCCCCAAAGCTCAGCTCTGGACACAAGTAAACAGGCCTTGACTTCACAGAGCGAGGGGCTCTGAGAGGGAGTTGAGAGCTCGGAGGATGCCCCGGAGCAGCCTGGGGTTGGGGGGACTTCCTAAGGAAGGGGCATATGGGAGCCCTCGGGGCGGTGCAGCTAAGCCAGGAAGCAGCCTTCTCGGAGGTGGGCGTCAGCCCTCCCGAGGCCGAGGTTTGACCAGCCAGGGCAGGAAGCCCGCTGGGGGCCTCCGAGAGGGGCTTTCTGGGTGGAAGTGGAGGTGGGGTTCCTCAAGGTGGAGAATGAGGTCAGGGGCTGGCCAACCAGCAGGTGATTCCCCCTGGACAGTTCCTGGCCTACCCAGGGAGGCGGGTCCCCCCATGCCTTCCCTGTCACCAGGGAAGGCATCTGGGCTGCCTGATGCCCCCTGTGCTGACTCATGTCCGCCCGGCTGGCCCTGGCTGGAGGGAGGGGGTGGACCCCACTCCACGCTTGACCTTATCAGGCCTTGCTGTGTCCAGCCGCCTGGACATGGGCAGGGCCTTGGCCGGGCAGGCAGCAACTCTGCACCTACCCCACCCCCCACCCTGACTGGACAGGGCCTGCATGAGCTCATGGGAGCCCGAGGCAGGGAGGGACAGTCAGGGCGGTGTCCCCAGAAGGGACGAGGGCAGCAACCTGGCTGGAGTCCCCTGTGGGGCTTGCCCGTCGGCCCCCTGCCCGCTGGGACAGGACTGAGCATGGGCTATTTTTAGTTCCCAAATGAGGAATGGTGGGCCCCAGATGTAGCAGCTGCTACATGAACACTTTTGCTGCAGCAGCCTGGCCCTGGGCACACACACAAGCACACATACCTATGCACACACACCCTCATGTGCTTGCACAAGCAAACATAGAGAGTGAAAACGCATAGTGCTGTGTACATGGGTACATGGCTCCCACGTACAGAGACATGCCCACTCTACCTACAGATGCTCATGCAGACACTCCAACAGGTATTCCCATGTGTACAAACGTGCGACATAGAGAGTGAAAACGCATAGTGCTGTGTACGTGGGTACATGGCTCCCACATACAGAGACATGCTCACTCTACCTACAGATGCTCATGCAGACACTCCAACAGGTATTCCCATGTGTACAAACGTGCACACACACTTGCCACAGGCACACCAGCATACATGGGCGGGCACACAAGACCCACCCAGGGGTTCCCCGAGGGGTACGTGGGCAGCCTGAGGGTCGTGCAGCTATATAAGCGCTCCCCAGACCCCCACCTGTGTGTACACACACCATATCCTAGCTTTGGAGACTTCAACCACTTGCTGGTCCTTCTAATAATGCCCTCAAGGAAGTGCCAGTCTGGCAGCTGTAAACAGGCAATGACCATACAGTGGGACCCTTGTTGCAGGGGGTAGCACAGAGGGCTGGAGGTGCACAGAAGAGTGACAGCCCGGCCTGGGGTGGTCAGGGAGGGCTTCCTGGAGTAGGAGGCACCTAAAGGACCAAGAAGTGAAGGATCTGCCTGTTTTAATGAAATTTGGAGTAATTGTCAACTGCCTGTAGAAATAACAATAATGGTAAACAGTCATCACAGCTACCATGTACCATGCACTGACACTGCCCCAGGCCCCCACGTCAACTCGTTTCATCCTCACAGCAACCTTATGAGGCAAGTATTACAACCCCCATCTGCAGGTAAAGAAACTGAGGCCAGAAGAGGTCTTGGCACAGAACCCGTGAGTCTGACCCCAAAGCCCATGTTTCTAACTGCTATGGGTTAAATGTGTTCCCCCAAAAGTTCTTGTATTGGAAACTTAATCTCCATTGTAACAGTGTTAAGAGGGTGGAAAATCCTATTGTGATAATTGAAAGGTGGGGCCTTTGAGAGATGATTAGATTGTGAGGACTATGCCCTCATGAATTAATTAATTCATTGATGGTTAAATGGGTGGCCATGGGCACAGTTACGAGGGCTTTATAAGAAGAGCAAGTAAGAAGCTTAGCTCTCTCTTGCTCAGCCCATTCTTACCATGTGACACCCTGCATTGCTGTAGAAGAAGGCCCTCACCAGATGTGTTGCATGGACTCTGGACTGCCCAGCCTCTAAAACTGTAAGAAATAAATTTCATTTCTTTATACAATACCCAGTTTCAGGTATTCTGTTATAAGTAACAGAAACGAACTAATACACTGTCCCAGGCATTGGTGGTGACTTTGTTGGTCATGGGGCATGTTCCAGTTATCTGTTATTGTGTAGCAAATGATGCTAAAATTTAGTGGCTTAAGACAAGAGCAATCATCTGTTTTGCTTACAAATCTGTCTGTTAAGCTGGGCTCAGCAGGGAAGGCACATCTCTGCTCTATGTGGTATCAGTTGGGACAACTTGCTGGGGGCTGGATGACCCATTAGCTCTGCTGGGGCTGAC
>NW_007729474.1:192459-199284 GCF_000696425.1 Galeopterus variegatus
TGGTATCAGTTGGGACAACTTGCTGGGGGCTGGATGACCCATTAGCTCTGCTGGGGCTGACAGCTGGGGCCTCTGTTGTTCTCCACATGGGCCTTTCCACAGGACTGTTGAGCTTCCTCACAGCATGGTGGCTGAGTTCCAAGTGTGACCATCCCAAGAGGTGGGAAGCAGAAGTTGCACTTTCTTGTGGCCTGGGTCCAGAAGCTGACCCAACATCACTGCCGCCATATTGATCAAGTATCCACTGAACCCAGAATCAAGGGTAGGGGACATAGACCCCCCTCTCTCAGTAAGAGGGGTGCCAAATAATTGGGAGAGGCCATGTTCTAAAACTGCCAGAGTGAGGATGGAGGTGGCCCCGAGGCAGGCAACCAATATCTGGCCCAGAGCCTCCTGCCCCGATTCAGACCCCAGAGCTCCAGCCAGGGCTGGCAAGCCAGTCCTGATGCAGGAGGCCCCATTTCCTCCACCCCCACCCCTGCCCTTCCTATTTGCATTTTCTTTTGTGCCAGGCACAGAGGGGTCATTGTGTGTGGCTACAGAGGCCCAACTGGCCTGGCCCCTCAGCTAAAAGGGGTAGCCTCAGCGGGGCAGAGGATTGGGGTGCCCAGGTGGGGTGCCTCACTCACCCCTGCCAGAGCTCTTAGAAACCCCCAGGGTACCAGGGCCCCGTGCTCTATCTCCCCTGCTTTCTCCTTGCCCACCCCAGGGGGATAGAAACCCAGGCTTGGGCCGGCCCGTGGCTCACTCGGGAGAGTGCGGTGCTGATAACACCAAGGCCATGGGTTCGGATCCCATATAGGGATGGCCGGTTCGCTCACTGGCTGAGCGTGGTGCTGACAACACCAAGTCAAGGGTTGAGATCCCCTTACCGGTCATCTTTTAAAAAAAAAAAGAAAGAAACCCAGGCTTCTGGTCCTGAGTGACACCCCCGCACAGGTGTTCTTCAAAGGCCTTCTCTCCCTATGCTCTAAAATTTCATGATTCTGGGGTTGGAAGAAATCAACACTATAAAAATCCAAAAGTGTACGTCCGTGCTTCTCTCCTTCTTAAGACTCTAAGTTTCTAATACATTTTGACTCCTTTTGACAACACCAATCAAATTGCCAACAAGCTTACCTCTGACCCAGCAATCCCCCTCCTCAGGAATCTTCCAGCCTCCAGAAATCATCAAGCACATGCAAAGACGTTCACCGTGGCGTTGTGCACGATCGAGCAGAGCCGGGGATGCTTCCGCGTGCATCAGTGACAGTGGCGGGGCCATGGGAGGGCCACACGTAGCCGTGGAGACGCAAGAACGTGGAGCCATCTCCCGAGACTCATGAGGTGAGGGGACGAGAACCATTCATGGGACACAATGCAGGGCATGCGCCTGTTAAAGTTCTCAGAACAAAAACCTCTATCGTGGAGCCATCTCCCGAGACTCATGAGGTGAGGGGACGAGAGCCATTCATGGGACACAATGCAGGGCATGCGCCTGTTAAAGTTCTCAGAACAAAAACCTCTATCTATATACACTGTTCTTATGGGTGAAGAGCAGAGAGAGCCCGGAGGGACACCAAGCACAGTATGACAGGCCTGGGGTCAGGTGCATATTTGTTTCCTGTGGCTGCTGTAACAAATTACCACAAACTGGGCAGCTTGAACAACAGACATTTATTCTCAATTCTGGAGACTAGAAGTCCAAAATCAAGGGGTCAGCAGGGCCACACCACCTCTGAAGGTTCTAGGGGAAATCATCCTGGCCTCTTCCAGTTCCTGGTGCCTCCAGTGTTCCTTGGTGTATTCGTCCATTTTGTGCTGCTTATATCGAAATACACTGAACTGGGTAATTATAAAGAAAAGCGAAATTTATTGCTTACAGTATCTGAGGCTGGGAAGTCCAAAGTCCATCTGGTGGTGACAACAGTGACTCAGGGGTCTCACATTGCAAGATGGTGGAAGCAGAGAGAGCAGAGAGACAGAGACAGACTCTCTTCTTCTTTTAAAGCCCACAGAACCACAGCCCTGACCACCATTTTTAATCCATCCACTACTGCACGGTCCGACAATCCAATCACCTCTTCAAGGCTCCACCTTCCAATTACCATAACAGGATTTCCCATCCTCTTAACAATCACAGTGGGCGCTAAGTCTCTAATACATAAAACTTGGGGGACACAATTCAAGATCCAGTGAACTTTGGGGGGACATAATTCAATCCACCGCACTTGGCTTGTGGCCACATCTCTGCCTCTGTCGTGTCTGTGTCCATTTTCAAATCTCCCTCTCCTTTCTCTTATGAAGACACTCACTAGATTTAGGATCCACCCTAATCCAGTATGACTTCATTTTGAGATTCTTACTCTACATCTGCAAAAACACTTATTGCAAATAAGGTCACGTTCTGAGGTGCTGGAGACGTGACTTTTGGGGGGACCGTGGGAAGGCAAATGTGCCTTCTCTATCATCTGGTCCTGCTGCAGTGAAAGTGTCTACAGATTTATGTATTACTCATGTTATTTCATTTTAATTTGTTTTTAATTCTAAAACCCCAGAAGACAAGATGTCTTTGAAGATCCCTTGCCTCCCGGGGTCAGTGTCTCTGGCTTTCTGGGAGGTCTGGGTTGGGGGGGGCAGTGGGCTGGGGGCCCTGCAGGACTCCAGAGACCCCTCACTCATTAGAGGCTCATCAAAGGGAACTGAGGCTGACTGAGAAGAGAGGATTTGGCCAAGATCACCTCCTGATGTGGCACCAGGTGTCCTATCCTCCTGCCTCTCCTCAAGAACTCTCCCCTGAAGTCCCCCCCACACCCAGTTGCAGCCCCCAGTGTTTCCACCAGAGATGCATTCTTCCCAATGTACCCTGTGAGGAAAGCATGCGGGAAGATCAGCTCTGTTTACAGATAAGGGAAACTGAGGCTCAGACTGGTAAAGAGGCAGAAGTGTCAGAACCTGGACTGGGCCCGTTATTCATCCAGTCAGTGGACACCTATTGGGCTCAGGTCTCCCTGTGTGTCAGTGTGGGCTGGCTGCTGAGGACACAAAGAAGCACAAAGCTCCCGGGGCTCCCCTGCAGGGTCCAAAAAGACCATGCTTAACTGAGACTCAGGGGAGCCCCAGAAGCCCCCCTTGCTCTGCCTTGCCTCATGGGGTCTGTCTTCTCTCCTGTGACAGCCCCTTGCCCTGTCTCATGCAGCCTATGCTGTGGCCCAGGGCAGGATTTGCCAAGGGCAATTACAGTGATGCCCCTGCCTGTGTCTCTGGGTCTTGTCTGTGTGTCTCCCTGCTCACGTTGAGGTCCAGGTTACCGGGGAGAGGGCACCCCAGTCACAGACACCAGGTGCACTCAACCGAATCCCCATGGGCCTTGGATAATTAATTAATCATCAGGCCGTTTAAAGATTAACAATAGGGAAAGGCTTAGCCAGGATGGGGGCACAAAGGGGAAGCTGGACTCTGTGACATGGGTTGGGGTATGTCAAAGAAGATGACTTTGCCTCCCCCACCCCTCCCAGCCTCTGCCCTCCCAGCCTCTTCTGGTCTTTAAGGAAGGGGGACTGAACTCACAGTGGGGTTGGGGGTATAAGATGGGGCAAGAAGGTTTCCCCAAGAACAAGAATCCTGAGCTAAGTCAGACCTCCCTCCACAGGTGCTCACCTGGGCTGTTGGGCTACGTGACCTTAGGTGCATCACTCCCCACTCTGAACCCCCATTTCTTCATCTGCAAACTGAGGGTACTGACAGCATTGTGCCAAGATAGATCTGTGCTGTCAACGAGCCTGGCACTTAGTAGGTGCTCAATGACTTTCTCCCAGGGACCTCACACCCTAAGTTCTCATACTGTGTACTCCGAGCCCCTCTCTTCTGAGAGTAACAGTCAAGTTCAAGTTTGGTTCCAACCCCCAGGGAAGGGAAAGTGGCCCTTTCTCCAGGGCCAGGTGGGGAAGGTGAGTCAGCTTCCTCACCTGGGCTGATTCGCACCTGTGTGGGGGCAGGGCAGATGGACATATTCCTTCCTTCACGCTGGTGCAGCCAATCCACAGTCCCATGCTGGCCGACTCCAGCAGGCCCGAGCTGGAATGTGCACGTGTGTAGGGGGAGTTCTAGATGAACCAACTCCCCCTCAGGGGTTGGGGATGATGTGGTCCCTGAGGCCCAGAGAGGGGTAGGGACTTCCTCCATCACACAGCACTCCAGAGGCAACACCACCGGCTGGGGCCGCACCTCTGCCCCCTTCCATCTACTCCTGCACTGTTAAGTAATAGAGTCCAGTCCCACCCTGCCCACCAGCCCTCCCTGCCAGGCCGGCTGCACCCCCTTCCTCCAAAGGTGCCCAAGGGGTCAGTGAGCAGCGGGTGACTCAGGGCTGGGAAAGACCCATGAAGTCATGCAGCTGCCTGGGCCACCTTGGAAGTTCATGAGCCTGTCTCAATTCTCCAGACTCACCGGGCTGGGGAGTTCCCCAGGAAGGGGGGGCCGTCAGCTCACTGGCTGCGGGACAGAGACTGACCTCGAGGCTCCCAGACCTTGGCTCAGCCCCGTTGGCCCTGACTGCAGGCCTCTGATGAGCAGGCGCTCTCCTCACGACCCACCTCAGAGAGGAGGGAAGGAGACGCCAAATGAGGTGTGGCACGGGGCCCAGGGCTGGGGGGCATCTCTGCAGGGAACATGACTGTGATTAGCTGTGGTCTTCACTGGGCTTTCCATCTGAGCAGCCTGAGCTGCTGTCACTGTGGTTATCAGAGAAGCTAAGAACAGTGCTGCCCAGGACCTTCGGCCCCAGACACTGGAATAACAGAGACTTGGTTCAAATTCTGACACTCCCAGCTGCAAGGCGTGGAGCTCTTCACCCTCCTCTCTGGGCCTCCGTTTTCTCATCTGTCGAATGGGGATCATGAAGCCCAGGACCTTCGGCCCCAGACACTGGAATAACAGAGACTTGGTTCAAATTCTGACACTCCCAGCTGCAAGGCATGGAGCTCTTCACCCTCCTCTCTGGGCCTCCGTTTTCTCATCTGTCGAATGGGGATCATGAAAGCTACCCGGCCTGGTGGTTGGGAGGATAAGGTGAGTGCACCTGTCAGTGTCAGATCCTGGGGGGTTCAGAAGCAAAAATCTTAGGGAGGGGTCGAGGGGCCCATGTTGAAGCTGTGAAGCCACCAGAGGAGCCGTCACTATCCCCAGAGCTGAGGCCAAGCAGGGGCCAAGATCTGAAAGCCAGTGAGCGCTGGAGGCCAGGAAAGCCAGGTAAAGAGGAGCTACAGCTGTGTGGGCACAGCTCAGACCAAGGGGGTGTGCAGGTGAGGACACCCTGCCGTGCCATGTGCAGCGCCTTCCACTGGCCAAGCCCGCTGCAGAGCCCAGCCAGCAGGCAGGGAAAGAAGAGCCGGGAGAGGACCTGGGGCAGAAGCGGACAATAATCTGAATCATAATGGAAATGCCTTCACTTAGCACATTTTCACTGAGCATGGCCATGGCCAGGCTATGTTCTGGGCCCTGGGGACAGAGTAGGGAACGAGACAGGCCAAGTCCCCACTCCCTGAGGAGAGAAAGAGGTAGAATAAAGAAGGTGATGAGGTGGTGAGAGATGTTTTAACCCAAGGAAAACCCTGGAGGGTGATCAGAGATAATTTACATAATGGGGAAACTGAGGCCCAGAGAGAGGCAGGGACTTTCCCAAGGTCCCCTGCAAGTCAGTGTCATAGACAAGCTTAATGCCCCTCCGCAATCATTCTCCCAGTGCCCAGAGAGGTTGCTCAGGCTTGCAAGTGTGGGGACCCAGGAACGCCTGGTCGGCCGGTGCCTTCTCAGCCTTCTGTCCCCTCTGCCATTCTAGGCTCTGAATCGCTGCGTGGGCAGGTTGCCAGTGAGGGAGCCCACCACAGGGGAGCAGTGCGCCTGCATTCCCAGACAGGCTGGGCACATTCCTGCCAGGGTGCCACGCTGCCACCCATGCCGCCCCACCCTGCTCCCCCGCACACAGTACCCATTGTCTGCCCTAGACACTTTGAGCTGCCGCCTCCCCGGCCTGCACCACCTCCCCACACCCTCCCATTCCCAGGTGGGGCTCCACAAGCCCAAGCACCCCTCTCCCAGTCCCCAGCCCTGAAGGGCAGACCATTTATCTTGGAACCCAGCAAGGATCAGAGAAGAGAAGTGATTTGCCCCAAGTCACACAGGCCAAATCCAAGTCCCCAGACCCCCAAATAACTACTCTTCCCTAAGAACTCCTCCTCCCCGCTGCCAGAGCGCCACTGGGCATCCCACCTCGGCAGCTTGCACCTGGCTTCCCCAAACACCTGCTGTGGGCCAGGGTCTGTGCCAGCCCCTTACAACCCTGCCTCGCTTCGAACACTGCCCATGTGTGGATACCCCATTTTACAGACCAGGAAGCTGACTCAGGGAGGGAAGGACCTTGCCAAGGCCACCCAGCAAGGGAGCAACTGAGCCAAGATCCAGCCCACACTCTTTCCACCTCCTGCAGGGGAACAGCTCGCGCAGCGCGGCCCTGAGTGGGAGGGACAGAGAGAGCAGCCAGGGGAGAAAGTGGTGTCCAAAGAAAACCTCATGGGGAAGTGTGGCTGATGCACAAAAGTGGGCTGGGCTGTGGAAGCCAGAGCAAGCATTCGTTTGCTTGTCCATCCATCCCACGGGCACCGAGCCCGTGGTGCAGACGAGGCACCCAGCTAGGAGCTCGGACACGGGGTGAGGAGAGATGCACAAAAGTGGGCTGGGCTGTGGAAGCCAGAGCAAGCATTCGTTTGCTCGTCCATCCATCCCATGGGCACCGAGCCCGTGGTGCAGACGAGGCACCCAGCTAGGAGCTCGGACACGGGGTGAGGA
>NW_007729474.1:199412-206476 GCF_000696425.1 Galeopterus variegatus
GGGCACCGAGCCCGTGGTGCAGACGAGGCACCCAGCTAGGAGCTCGGACACGGGGTGAGGAGCCAGGACAGCCCTGTCTGCAGAGAGTTGGCAGATCAGGTCAGATAAGTGTCCCTGGGTAATAAAGCCAGGGACTACCCAACCCAAAATATCAAGCCCAATTGATAAACCTTCCAATCCCTCCCCTCATTTCCAAGTCTCTCGGTGCCCACTGTGACCTATTGTAACCTACTCCAGGGTGCATCTGTAGACATTGACTCTACTGACCTCCCTCTTCAGAGGCTTTGCGCTCGCTGTTCCCCTCTCCCAGGGACACCCTTCCCCCAGAGAGCCTCACAGCTCCTTCCCTCCCTTCCTTCAGGGCTCTGTTCAAACGTGTCCACCCCCTAAAAATAGCAACTCCACACCCACCTGGCGCCAGCACCCACCTCACATTGACTCGGTTCAGTGTCTGCCCCCCACCCCCCACCCAGGCCAGAATGGAAGGTGTATGAGCGGGGATTTTATCTCTTTTGCTATATTAAGTAGATGAGGGGACAGGAGAATCAAGACCAATGATTAGATTTTTTTAACTCCACATACCGGTAAAACCGGCTCCAAGATCAAGACCGAGCATTTCTGGCCCCCAGAAGCTGCCCCTGTTCTCCCACTGGTTGAAACTGACCCCTGCCCCCCAGGGTAACCCTCTCCTGACTCTGTCACCAGGAGCTCCACCTGCTCTTGACCTGCATGTGGATGGAACCAGTGTGTGCTCCTTTGTGCGCTGCAGACAGCACGGGTGACTGGTGGGTTTTTAACTTAAGCAGCAGGTGGACAGTGGTACTGGGGATGGCCGGGAGGAGCTGGAGGTCTGTTCCCACCCGTGAGCAGCCTCCAGGAGGTGTGGAGGAGGCAGCTGGGCACAGGACGGGGCTGGGGATGAAAGTCGGGCACCATCAGCTCACCGGCTGCCCTTAAAGCCATGAAGTGTTGATGGAATTATTGCTGGCTGCCGCCAGATTCAGGGCCGCCTGCTCTGGGTCAAGCCTCCTGCCCTCTCTTCACTGTGAGGTGCTTGAAGGACCAAGTTTGGAAATGGAGCCCTATGTCAGGAGAAGAGTTGAAGCCCAGTAAGGGAGAGAGTGACTTGTCCAAGATCGCACAGCTGGTTAGGGTTGAGCCAGGACTCCTTGCACTGCCCTGTCCTCTGGGTGCTCCAGGTTGGCTTGGGGAGGCCCAGCTCACACCCAAATCAGGATCTAGCCTACAGTGAGGGTCTGGGTTAGCTGAGAGGTGTTCAGAGTAGAGGAGAAACCCATGAAGGCTTCCCCACAGAAAGCAGGCCTGACACCGAGCCAGAAGAGCCTGCGTACCCTGGGGCAGGGTAACCCCCACCTGAAGTCACTGTCTCCCCAGCGGTGACATCACTAGCAAGCCAGACTGCTCCAGGGTTTCATAGCTGGAGGACCAGGCAAGCTGAGGTAGGGCCATGTGGGCAGCTGGAATTACATCAGAAGCCCCAGGGCCAACCCCCATCAGCAGCCAAATGGCCCTGAAAGATGACTGGTCCCCATATGCCTCGGAAACCAGAGTGAGAGGTGATGTGGGGTGGGGGAGAGAAGGTGCCCCATCACCTCTGGTATAAGTGCCTCATTTTACAGATGGGGAAACCGAGGCCCAGGGAGGGCAGATGAGTGACTATCTCAAGGTTACATAGTTTATGAGGGCAGATCCAGGATAGGAACCCACCCCCACTATCTCCCAGCACAGTGTTCTGCAGCCAGGCATGTTCCCCAGGACATCTTGCCCAGACAAGGGCTCCTCTCCCCAGCACCCTGCTGGGTTGAAGTGGTAGGACAGGCATGAAGGGAGGAGGAAAACAGGGGCGGTGTTCAAAGGGGGACCCAGAGGCCATAAAGAATGGTCCATGCCCCCAGGAACTCAGTCTGGAGGGGGGCGTGGGGAGCATGACTGGAAATCTTCCTCCCCGGGCCGGCCTGGTGGCGCACTGGAGAGTGTGGCGGTGCTCCCGCCGAGGGTTCGGATCCCATGTGGAGACCGGTTCCCGCTCACTGGCTGAGCGTGGTGCGGACGCAACACCGAGGGTTGCGATCCCGTTACCGGTCAGTAAAAAAGACAAAAAGGAAAAAAAAAAAAAAGAAATCTTCCTCCCCAGCCCGTTCCTCCCACAAGCTTATTATCCCCGTGCATCGCATGCAGGAGCTGGCTCCTCGGTCTTTGTTATATTTTCAGGAATTTTACAAGACAGCTTTTAAATACAGCCATTATTAAACATTGACATATTTAAACTTACAATTAGGGCTTGCAGGTTAGCTCCATTGGTTAAAGCGTGTTGCTGATAACACCAAGGTCCTGGATTCAAGCCCTGTACCAGCCAGCCACCAAAAACAAAAGCGAAAAAAACTCACAATTAAATAAATACTCATCACTTCCTAATTGCTTTACCAGATTTTACTATTATCCATGCTCTTAAGGCTCCTTATGTCCCTTGTTTCTGTGTAGTGGAAGCGCTGTAGAACGGCAGCGTCTCTCCCCAGTCCCCAGTTCAGGGACATGACGTCATACCCTGACCAGCCAGCATACCCTGCCCATATCACGTCCATCCGCAAAGCTGTCCCTCTAGAATTCCCCCGGAATCTGCCCACTGCTAGTCCCCTTGGGAGCCCATCCCACCAGGACCTTGCTGCCACCTGCATTCCCCAGGCCCATGCTCCACCCAGCAGCCAGGAAAACCTTTCTAAACTCAACAGATGGGTGATGTCAAACAGTAAAACAAAGAGGCCTCCCCTGTCTTCCAGGCCCTGCCTGAGGGTCTGACCTACCACCCGCCGACCCCCAGCTTCAGGGTGTCCGGGCTGATCCTCAGGCTGGCTCCAGCCTCCCGTCTTTTCCCCATGACTTGCCCCACAGCATCGCAGCCGCCTCCTTATCATTCACACCCCCTCCAAGGCGTCTCTAGCAAGAGACCCTCCGAATGCTCAGCCGCTCTCTGCCCCAGCACCCACTGGACTCGTGTCTGCACAGACCTCTCTGCACTTATCTCCCAGACTGTCTGTCCTCACACTAGAAGGTGAGCCCTTGTGGGCAGAGTTTCCACTCTGTTCCACCCATGGCTGTGTTCCCAGTGCTTAGTGCTGTGCCTGGTACACAGTAGGTGCTCAATAAATACTTGCGGAATCAGTGAATGAACCCACAGAAGGGTATAGAAGGACTGTGAAACTGTCATGGTTTGTGCACGTATAAGGGCTGAGAGGAAAGCCCTGAAGAGAAGAGTGGGGGACATGGTAAGAACCCATCCTCCACCCCCCCAGCCTGCCCTGCCAGCGTCCCGGCCGTGGCCCCCTCCCCCGCCCTCTCGTCCTGACTTCCAGCATGTGCTCTGGCCCCTCCCACAGCAACCCTTCCCCCGGGGCTCGGGCTCGTGGGGAGAAGGGGGAGGAATTCCTGGCCCCGAGTCAGAGGAGGTGCCCCAGCAGGCGGGAGGCAGCGCACACACGCCGGGGACCGCTCCAAATTCCAGCTCCCACGGCCGCTAGGAGCCTGCCAAGAGGGACTGGGGGGTGCGGGGAGCCTCTCCTCACAGAAGCCAGGAGGGCACAGGGGAGCCGGGGAAGGGCCAGGTGGATCCAGAGTGGAGCCGGTCAGGGCAAGAGAGCCGAATGGCCCAGATGGGAAGACTGAGGCCTCCTGGCATCAAACTCTGAGCTCCTTGCGCTACCCAGGCCAAAGATCTAGGATAGCTGCGGTGTTGTGGGGCAAGAAGGAGGGGGTCAGTCTGTGACCAGAGGCCAAACGTCCAGGGAAGAAGAGGGGTGCCTGAAGGATTGATTAGCATGAGACCCATGGAAAGAGCCCTGGACTGGGCGTGGGGAGCCCTTGGCTGCCCTGCCCTCAGTGGGACAGGAAAGCCCCTCCCCCTGGCTGTGCCTGGACTCCCCTCTTGTTCTATGGGGGGGTTGCCCAAGGTGGGCTCAGCACGCTCAGCCACTGTGAGCTCAGTGGGCAACAGGAGGGGGTCGCAGGGGAGGGGAGCGGGTGGCAGAGCTTGTGAGGAGGCTCTCAGCCTAGCCTCCTCTGGGTCCCCCTCCTGTCCCTGTCCCCTCCCCTTCCTGGGTCAGGGCCAGGTGCAATGGGCTCGGGCGGTGGCCCCTGTCTAGCTGTCAGCACCAGAGCTGCCGCCAACACCCACACCAGTGCACCTGGCTGCCACCGCCCCTCCCTCAGCCCATCCCCCACCCCCAGCTCCTGTGGGACCCTCAGCCTGCTGCGTGGCATCAGAACTGGACCCAGACTTCCAGAACCACAGCGCCCTTGAACTAGAAAATTCTAGAACCACAAATCCTTACAATCAGAAAATCCCAGGACCATCGAGTATTGGCACATTTTTCATCCCAGTCTCAAGAACTCTTACATCCAAGTAATTTCAGGAATGCAGCATCCTGCAACCAAAAATCAGAACCACAAAAACTTGGATTTAGGGAATTTTAGGAGCAGGGGTTCTTAGAACAAAAAATTCCCAAATAACAATCCCATTGCCCCAGAGGACAGGAGCCCCATGTTCTTCCCACCACCCAGGCTAACAGACATCCAGGAGCAGAACGAGACAGGCCCTGGTTGGGGCACAAGGTCCCTGCCTTGGGCATTTACTCTGGGCCTGGAACAGCAAAGGCGGGAAGAGAGAGGGGAAAAGAGGGGGTGCTTCTGAGCAGAACTGAAGGAGCCAAGGGCTTCTCCTCCAAACCCCCAGGGGCTCCTTCACCTTGGCCAAGAGAGAGAAGCAGAGAGAAAGAACGTGGTTGATGCCACAGGATTTGGGCGGCGGGTGTTTGGTCACTGGGGGTGGCAGGATCTTTCCTCTCCCAGCGGAGCTTGGAATTTTCTCCTGGCAGGAAGGGCCCACCCTCCTAGGAATGAAAAACAATTCTTGGCATTTGGCCCCTGAGGCGTGCAAGGTCTTTGACAATCAAGCATTATTATCCTCCCTGCCCCGCCCCCAGCCCAGTGCAGAGGGGAAACCAAGGCAGGCTGGTCTAAATCCAGAAGGTGAATCTGCCCCTGGGGGATTCCAGTCATCCACATCCTTGATCCTGGACTGTCAGAGAGACACAAGAGAGGTGTCGGTCAGCCCCTGGCCGGGCATGTGGGAGCTGAGACCAGAGAAGGCAGAGGTTTCCCCAAAGTCACCCAACATGCCAGGACAGGATCTCTTATTGCCTCCACTGAGGCTCACTTCCAGGGCCATTCCTCCAGAAAGCATTCACGGATCACCCTCCCCTGGGCCCCTTCACCCCGAAGCCTTTACCACTCGGCTGAGCAGCACGCTCTAACCGCCCTGGCCTTGTTTTCCAAGTGTTTCGTGTAAAACTGTCTCATCTTCCCAGCGTTGGCTAAGATGATGTTGCCCCATCATCTTCAAACCAGAAGCCATGGGCTGAGGCCTCCAAGCCCTGCTCAAACATCTGCCATGGCTCTCCATTGCCCCAGGACAAAGCCTCGCAGCCTGGCACTCAGGTGAGGAGGGCCCTGGGGCTGCACTCCAGCCTCATCCCATGGTTCCATGGGGCACGGGCCTCACCGGGTTTCTTGCAGCCCCCCCAGGCCATCTCTCTCCCCGCAGCCCCTTTGCCTCGTCCCTCTTTACTGGCCAGTTCATCCCCATCCCTGAGGCCTCTGCTGCCTGGGGCAGGTGCCTCCTCTGGAGCCTCGGGCTTCCCCCTCCACCCGCATTTCGCTGCACGGCGCTGGTGGCTTCTCTGCCTCTGCCTGGCGCCCGCTCCCTGAGCTGGCCATGGGCTCGCTCGGGCTGGATCTTAGCTGAATAACAAGGGTGAATACTGGCTGACGGATGGCCCACTGCCGGTCTGGGCCCCTCGCCCGCCTTCACTCATCAAGTCCCGGCCACAGCAGCAGGACTCTTATCTTCTCATCCGCATTGATCGGGTTAGGAGAATGAGGCACAATGTGGGAAGCCACTTCCTCAAGGTCACACAGTTAGTAACTGGCAGGGCTGGCATGGGGACCCTGAGAGTCTGGCTCCAGAGCCCACCTGTTGTCCCATTAGGTCACACTGCCCAAGGACTGGGAGGACAGAAGCACCGAGCCCACAGCACTGGGGAGTTTCAGACAACCTGGGACCCAGGACCACTGGCCAGAGACCACCCAGCTCCACCCCCTGAGGCCCCCAGAGGCCCCTGATCCTGAATCCACTCCCCACTGTACATACAATCACACACACACACACACACACACACACACACACACAGAGATGCACACAGATGCACATACAGACACACAGACACACACAGAGATACACATACAGACACACACACATGCACACAGATGCACATACAGACACACAGACACACAGAGATGCACACAGATTCACATACAGACACACACACACAGATGCACATACAGAAACACACACATGCACACAGATGCACATACAGACACACACACAGATGCACATACAGACACACACACAGATGCACACAGATGCACATACACACACAGATGCACACAGATGCACATACAGACACACACACATGCACATACACACACACAGATGCACACAGATGCACATACAGACACACACACAGATGCACATAGACACACAGATGCACACAGATGCACATACAGACACACACAGATGCACATACAGACACACACACATGCACACAGATGCACATACAGACACACACACAGATGCACACAGATTCACATACAGACACACACACACATGCACACAGATGCACATACAGACACACACACACAGAGATGCACACAGATGCACATACAGACACACACACAGATGCACATACAGACACACACATACACACAGATGCACACAGATTCACAGACACACACACAGATGCACACAGATTCACATACAGACACACAGAGACATAGACAGACACATGACATACAGAGTCACACAGACACATACGTAGTCATACACAGACACACAGTCACACACAGGCACACACAGCAGACCCAGACACAGAGATACACACACAGAGACATGCACACAGAAACACACAGACACAGACACATGCCCTTGGCCC
>NW_007729474.1:206964-209525 GCF_000696425.1 Galeopterus variegatus
ACGTAGTCATACACAGACACACAGTCACACACAGGCACACACAGCAGACCCAGACACAGAGATACACACACAGAGACATGCACACAGAAACACACAGACACAGACACATGCCCTTGGCCCTGGGAGCGGCTGCAGGAAGTGCTCAGCTGCCCAAGCCTTTTTCACTTCAGCTTTTCCTAAATTTGCTCTGAGGAAGTGGCTGCGCCCTGAGCTCTCCCCTCTCCCTCACGCGCTCCACGCTGCATCCCTTCCCATCCCCACTTCTCTGGAAGCCTGGAGAGCAATGACCAGAACAAAGGCCTTGCCCTAACCAGAGTGGGGAGGAAGGACAGTGAACACGATAAGTCCATTCTGCACACGCAGCAGGCAATGGTGCCGAGGAAAAGAGAACCAGCGGAGCAGGAGGGGGCAGGAGGTCTGGGGCCGCAGGATGCAACTGAGAAAGTGGCCTGTCTGCAGATTCCTAGGGAAGGAGCATTCCAGGAAGAGGGGAGAGCCAGTGCAAAGGCCCTGAGGCTGCAGGCAGCCTGCTGTGTTAGAGGAACAGGGAGGGGCAGTGCGACCACCATGGTGACTTGGGTTTTTCTTCTGCATTCGGTGGGAGCTATGGAGGGTTTGGAGCAGAGGAGGGATGCAATTCAACTTAGGTTTTAACAGGATCACTCTGGCTGCTGGGTGGAGAATAGATGTGGGGGTTCAGAAGAGAAGCCAGGAAACCAGCCAGGAGGCAAGAGAGGGTGGGGTGCTGCCCTGACCCCCTGGTGACCTTGTGCAAATCACTTCATTCACCCTTAAATCGGTTTGCTCATGCCTTCAGTCCATTGGTCTTTCAATAAATGTTTATTGAAAACCTACTGTGTGCTAGGTGCAGAGGGCACAAGAACAGCAGGACAGGCACTTGAGGAGGTCACTTTCTGGCTGGGAAGATGGGCAAAGAGCCAAAAATGATAATATGGTGACAGTCATGGTGTGGATGGTGGGGGAGAAACAGAGAGAGCAAAAGAGTGAAAACCAGGGGACCCTGATGCTGGTGAGAGTCAGGGGAGGCTTCCAGGAGGAGGTGGCATTGGAGCCAAGCCCAGAAGGGCAAGTGGAGTTACCCACTGCAGAAAAGCAGGAAAAGCAACCCAGGCGGGGAGACAGCCTACACGACGCTCTGGGGCACTGGCCTCCCGCTTCTGTAAAGGCTTCCTCTCCTTTCCCTCCCCAGGTGAGTGGGCCCAGGGGAGCCTGGTATTCAAGCCCAGTTTCCTCTTCCGTGAAATGAGGGTCCTCTCAGTGCCTGCCTCCCCCAGACATGAGGAGTAATGGGACTGTGTGTGACGAGAGCCACGTATGGTCCTGGCACACAGGAGCCACGAGATCAGCTTCCCCACCCCCAGCCACCCTTTCCTGGTTACAGAAATGGGGCCCCCTGGAAGGAGGATGGAGGATCTCAGGAAGTCCTCCCACAACCCACCCCCAATCCTCTCCAACCCGCTTCCTGCTGGGCTTGACATCTCTGTGTGACAAACTCACTCCTTGGAATTGTGACTGTCCCACCCCTCCAGAACTATCCCTTCCTATTCAGGTTAGCCCTGGGCAGGGTATTGCTCAGCCTCGCAGCTGAGCTCAGGACACCCTCTTTCGGGAAGCCTCCCTGATGGCTGCAGCCCTCAGTAGCTCTGTTTATCTCTCAGTCTCTTCACTCTGCACTGGTATTTGGCCTTCGGAGTCCCAGCCTTAGAGCTGAAAGGGCCCTGGGAAATTGTCCATCCCAGTCTTCCCTGAGCCCCCATGCTGCAGATGAGGAAACTGAGGCTCAGGCAGGCCTCACATGCGTAGAGAAGCTGGGACAGGGGCCAGGCCATTCCAATGCCCAGCCCGGTCACTGTTCACTACACTCTGCAGCCAGGGCAGACTGGATTTACCACTAGCATGTTTTAAATGAATTATATAATATTTCACACGTACAGAGGAAACGCGAAGGTATCTCACCGTTCCGTGGGCATTCCTCCGTGGCGTGCCTTCTGCTCAGCGCCGGGAGGCCCCTCCGTGGGGCCCAAGGCTTGGCTCTGTCAGCCGAGGAGACCATGTTTTCCTTCACTGCCTCTCAGGCCAGTGGGCTTCTGGATTGTTTCCAGGTCTGTGCCACTGATTAGGTTTTAAAGATAAAAACAAAATCTGCCAAATTCAAAGTCTCCCTGAATTCAAAGCCTGGTGTAAAACAAGCTGACCCAGGAAGGGGTTTCACAGGAACACCCAGTAGGTGCTTCGGTCATGCCTCTGTCCCAGTCCCTTCCTCCCCTCAATCCCTCGCTGAGCGCCTACTGTGTACCAGGACCTGCTGGGCGCTGGGGCCACCTGAGCACATTTGTGGGATGGGAGCAGGGGCTACACCGCTGTGGGACTGTGGGCAGGTGTCCAGTGTGAAGGGTCAGCAGCTCCAGCTCCAGCCTGTAGCCACCAGATGGTCCCATTTCCCAAAGAAGTTAGAAATCTGAATTCTATGTGAAAGTGCCCAGGCCGGCCCGTGGCTCACTTGGGAGAGTGTGGTGCTGATAACACCAAGGCCATGGGTT
>NW_007729474.1:210506-215460 GCF_000696425.1 Galeopterus variegatus
GCCAGCCCCCCCCCCCCCCCGATTTTTAAATGTCGGCTCAATTTCATTTTATTGGCAACACTGAGAGCCAAACAAAACATAGCGGTGGGCTGGCTTGGCCTTTGGACTGCCAATTGCCACCTCTGGCTAAGTGAATAAAACCATGGGCTCGGGGTGCAGGAGCCATCACCAGGTGTGTGTGCCCCTGGAAGAGGAGGCTTCCCTCTTTGAGCCCTGGCTTGTCGTCTATGAAACGGAAGTCATGTTTACCTTCTCGTGGGACCGTCCAGACATTCAGCAAGTGTTCACTGATGGCGGGTGTGGCCAGACCCTGAAGGGAGGGGGAAGAAGCCCGTGTTGAGTGACGACTCATGCCGGGAGCTGGGCCGGGCCCATCACACACACCCACATGCACACGCACACGCGCGTGCACACACATGCACACACGCGCACACACACAGCATCTCCTTTATCTCACTACAGCCTGAGAGGGGTGCCCCGGTGCTAGGAAGAGCACCAGCGCTGGCCAGCTCTTTCCCGCACTCTACACCAGGATTGCAAACGGGAACATGAGGGCACAGTCAGCAGACCTAAATGCACACACCCTGGACACCGACTCTGGTGGCCCCACATGGCTGAGGCATAGCAGCCTGGAACAAGCTGGTAGGTAGATTGGGGCCAAATTGTGAGGAGCCTGGAATGTCTGAGGCACAGGAGGCCCTTGACCAATGTTGCATTTAGATAAATGAATGAGCCACGTACAGAGGCCCTGCCTTTGATTAGATGGAGACAAAAGTGCTTAACATAGTGCCTTGCACCGAGGGAATGAGGGCACAGCATTAGCATTCTGCTAGATCTTATGTCTGTCCCTCCAGATTCTCAGTCCCCCCTTCTATCCCTGCTCTGTACCCCAGGATGCTGACATCAAGGGACCACATCAACCCAGCTCCTCTGCCACTTCCAGTTGGGTTCAGCCATTGGGAGTCACCAGCAGGAGAGCCAGAGTCTGAGGCCAGTGGTGTGCTGGCAAGTGGCTAACAGCCAGCTCTCTGCAAGAAAGGCCGTGGTTTGTGGTGTTTGCCAATTTCTCTGGTGTAAACACCTCCACCACTGGTGGGTGGTGACGGCCTTGTGGATGAACAGGTGAGGGATAGCATTGTGTCTGAGTGGGCCTTAGTGGCACCATGCTGGTGCATTCACGGGCAATGGGCCATGATGAAAAGTGGTGTGTTTGTGGGCACTGGTGCCCCTCTGTGCTTGGATTCTCCATCTGTTCAGGGGGTGGTATAAGATGGGGCGCATCTCTGTCTGGTCCAGTGCCTGGAGAGTGGTGAGTCTTCAGTGATGGCAGCCGTCATCCTGACCCTTACCTGCGTCCCTGCATCATGCCCCAGGCTGCCTGACCAGGCTCTGAGGACTGGCTGGGGCAGACACGGGGCAAAAGCCTGCTGGAGGGGCCTGTGGCGGACGACATGGTGGCCCCCAAGGATGGGGAAGTTGGCGAGTCGCTATCTTTAGTGCCTTCCCCCAGCCGTTTTCCTCTGCTGGGCTAAGCGGGGTTGGGGAGGGGCCACTTCTCCATAGTCACATGAAACCCAGTGACCTGCAGCCAGCTGTGGGGGCTCAGGGCCTAAGGAGGGTGGGGGCTGGTTGAGGGAGCAGCTTCTCTCCCCCACCTGTCTGCTGGCAGACTTGAGGGAAGCATCCCCTGCCGCCCCCATCTGTAAAGAAAGTGGGGTCCCATTGTATGAGCCTAGGAGAGGGTGGGGGGCAAAGGAACATCGGGGCTGCAGTGGCTGCAAAATGTGTCCCCCCCATTCTTACACGAGTTACACACCATGTGCCCTCGGGCAAGTTACTTACCCTCTCCCAGCCTCAGCCTCCTGTCTGTGAAATGGGGTAATAGTAGACTCTGCCTCAAGGAGTCACCCTGACGATTCTGAGTTTATATATGTAAAGTACTCAGAGTCTGATACAGAGTAAGATAGTCATGGTTAATGTCACCTGCAGGCCCAGGTACTGCCTCAAAGTAAACATGAGCGTTGGTCATTGTGGGGGAGGGGCCGCTGAGAGTGGGCCCTGGAAGGTTCCTGGATGCTCCTCCCTGCCTCTGCCCGTGGACAGTACAGCGGTCCCACCATCCAAGGTTTGGCTTTCCGCAGTATGTTACCCTTGGTCAACCGCAGTCTGAAAATATTAAATGGAAAATTCCAGAACTAAATAATTCATAAGTTTTAAATCATGCGTGTTCCGAGTAGCGGGATGAAGGCTTGCGCCGTGGGCTCCGTCCCACCTGAGACGTGAATCATCGGCTTGTCTAGCGCGTCTCCGCTGCAGATGCTCCCGCCCGCTAGTCACTCAGCGGTCGTCTCATTATCAGCTGCAAAAGCATGGTCTGTACAGGGCTCGGTACTACCCGCTCCGGTCTCCGGACGTATCCCCCGAGGGTAAGGGAGGACTGCTGTACTGTCCTGCCTCCAGGAGGTGTGGGTGAAGCCCCTCTCCTCTCAGCTTTCTAGCCTGGGCTCCTGAGCCTGCTCCTGAAGGGGAAGGGACAGCTACTTGGGCTCCTGGGCACTGGCCAGGAGGCTGGACCCAGGAGGGGCCTTGATGTCGAAAAGGTGGGCAGGCCCTGTGTGCCAGGCCGAGAGACGGGACATTGCGTGGAGGACAGAGCAGAGGGACCCACGCAGCTTCAGACAAGTAGCTACCTGCTGGGAACTGCTGGGAGGAGGGTGAGGCTGCTGGGGCTGGGCACTCGGGGGAGGGGACAGAGGGCCAGGCACACGTCTCCCGCCCCCACTGGCCAGGCTGTTGATGAGGGTCTGGGGCCAGGGGCACTTTGGATTGAGTCCAGGAAGTGGCAGCCAGCTGCCCCTCTCCCCCCTCGGCCATCTCCAGGGAGGCTCAGCGAAGTCACTGGTTCTATCGTGCCTTTTAAGGCAGTGGTGGCTCCCGCCACCACCTCCCTGTTCCCACTTGCTCAGAAATTCCCAGCAGGTATTTTCTTTTTTCTTTTTTTCAGGAATGGAATGAGACTCCTTGTTCTATCACCGCAGAATTGCGGTGAGGCCTGTCTGGGGGTTCTGGTGAGAGGAAAGTGTGACAGGAGGCACACGCCAAAAGGCACCAAGATGCACCCTTAGCGACATGCACAGGCACGGGTGGAGAGACAGAGACCCAGCCGCCCTGGGACACCCAGGCACACACGCAAACATGGGTGAGGCCCAGAGACTAAGTGACCCACACAAACACCTCCTGAGCACCTACTACATGCCAGGCTCTGAGCTAGAGAGGCACTGGGTCCCAGCAGTGAACAAGGCAGGCACCGTCCTCCTTCAGGGAACTCCTGCCGCTCCCTCTGCTTCACAGACTGGATCCTTCACACCCTTCAGGTCTCAGAGAGGCCACCTGCCACTCCCCACCCCCCATCACTCTGTATCCCAGTGGCCTGTGCCCTCTTCACAGGAGTCATCACTTCTTTTTTTTTTTTTGTCCTTTTTGTGACCGGCCACACCGCGCTCAGCCAGTGAGCGCATCGCACCGGCCATCCCTATATAGGATCTCCCAGCACTGCACTCTCCCCAGTGCGCCACGGGCTCGGCCCAGGAGTCATCACTTCTAAAACTGTCTTGTTTCCCTGCCTGCCTCCACTGGAATAGAAGCTTCTCGAGCAGGGACTCAGAGCTCACCACCGTTCCCCAGCACCCCATGGTGTGGCATGTACAGGGCAGGCACTCGGGCTTCCATGCAGGTAAGTGAAGCTGACCCCACACGTGGCTGAGATTTCCACACTGCCCAGGAAGCCCTGATCCTCCATCACCGCGGTGACCACAGACGTTCCATGCACCTGCTAGAAGCCAGTGCTCCTCTTTTGGTCTCCGCAGCCACCACTGAGGTAGCCAGCCACTGCTTCCCCGTTTCCTTCCAAGGGCTGTGTCTGTTCCAGGATAGGGTCTGCCTTCCAGGGCAATCCTGAAATCAAAGCTGGGACTTGACACTGAGGCTTGGAACTGTTCTGGATGTGCCCATTGTCACCCTGCTGACAAGGAAGATGGAGATGTGGGAACGTTCAACAGCAAGGGCTCGGCTCACATCAAGCAGCCTGCACAAGGACTTCCTGTGTGCTTGTCACACATGTGAGCATGCATGGATGTGGCTCCAGCCTCTGTTCATGGCCTGTAGGTGTGTCCATCCATAGTACTGGATGCCTCTGTGTGTCCTCAGCCTGGAAGCCCACAGACTGCCCCTAGGGGACTTCGTTCTCTGGACCCCACAACCCCAATCATCCTGGCCATACCCACAACTGGGTACAGAGCCCTGGACAGGGAGTGGGCCCGGCCAGGATGTCTCAGACCAGCAGAACCTTTCTCCCTGGCCTGGGCTCCAAGGCCAGCCTAAAGGTTGGGGAGGCCAAGGGTAGCTGGGATGGGCAAGGGGAGGGGGTGGTCCCCTGCATAGCTCAGCGTCCCCATCAGGAACTGACTGAAGCAGGGAGACTGGCAAGAGGCTCCCACAGAGGCAGAGCCCAGACTGGGCAGACCAGGTCATGCCTGGCTTTCCACCAAGGTGCCTGGTGGCCTTGAGTCAATATGTCCTGACCCCCTCCAGCTGTGCACTTGACCCCCTGTGGGGCATCCAGAGACTCTGATGGGGAAGGGGACTCCACCCTGTCCACAGCGTATAGCACAGGAGCTGTCGGGCCAGTGCTGTGCACTCCCGCCCCCTGGCGGCTCCATCTGAAATGCAGCTCCAGCTGCCAGGTACTGGAATGGAGATGAGAGGGGCTACACAAAGAGGGGTCCTGAAGGAGCCTAGAGTGGGCTCCCCTACATCTGAGCTCAAAAGGGGCAGGACGGACATATGGGGTGAGGCTCCAGGTAGAGGCTCCTGCTGTATACACACACTCCCAACTCCCTGTCTCAGGACCCGCATGTAATTTTTCTTTTGGTGGCTTGGGTGTTACCAATACCAA
>NW_007729474.1:215675-232267 GCF_000696425.1 Galeopterus variegatus
AGAGTGGGCTCCCCTACATCTGAGCTCAAAAGGGGCAGGACGGACATATGGGGTGAGGCTCCAGGTAGAGGCTCCTGCTGTATACACACACTCCCAACTCCCTGTCTCAGGACCCGCATGTAATTTTTCTTTTGGTGGCTTGGGAGTTACCAATACCAAGCTCTAACCAACTGAGCAACCACCCAGCCCCCACATGTAATTTTAAACTTCTTGAACCAACTTTAATAACCTTGGGACATTTTAGGGCTTCACCCATTCATACCCCCATACTCATAAGGAACGGAGATACAACTTGGGTCATCTCCCCAGCTGGTCATCTTCTCTGGCCTAGCAGCACATACTGAGCCTGCAAAGGTGGCTCAAACAGTTAGGACCCAGGTGACTGGAACTGCCAGACAATGCTGGACAGGGGGACAACCAGAGCTGTCACAGCTGTGGGCTCTGCTGACAAAACACGTCCCATAGGCACATGCAAGGGTAGGAGGGGACTAGCTTTGACTGGGACTGGGGACATGACAGAAGGCACCAAGAGGAAGGCATTTGCTAGGATGCCTAGACGGTTTCCAGATCCTGCTCCAGGTAGGGCCTGGGGACAGCTTGAGCAAGAACAGGGTGTCAGAAAGGGCCCAAGCAAGGGCAGTGCAACCCATTGTGAATGCCAGGGATGGCGCTGGAGGGGCCAGATCAGAAACTTGGATGCCTTTTAAGCACAGCCAGCCGCTCACCAGCATACGTGGCTCCCAGAGCCTGAGTGCAGTAGGTGCTCAACATGCAACTAGATAGGTCCCATGCACAGGGGCAGGCCTCTCCAGTGGGGGCTGCTAGTCCAAGTCCCAGAAGGCAGACCCCAGCCCAGAATGCACACAAGTTCCCAATTAGGTTTCCAGGTGGGTAAACCAGTGTAACAAATCTAGGTGAGTAGATTAAAATAATCAGGGGTTTTCGCAAAATAAACACTGCAGAATATTCCAGGTGCTGCACAAGACTCCCTCTCCCAGCGCCAGACCTTGGGTGCAAGTTACAAAGAACAAACAATTCTTAACTAAAAGCCACCCCTGTGTGGATTAAGCAAATGACATTACTTTTATGTACATCAATAGACCCAGGGTCTGGCATGCCATGCCCATGCCAATCAGCACCGCCAGCACCAGAGAACATCAAGCCTTCCTTGCCTCCTGCCCCTCTCTACAGCCCTGGCATCACCCTCAAGCTGTGCAAACAGAACTCGTTCATACAGCAAAGACCCAGCTGCCTCGCCCTGGTGACAAACACATTTGCACAAAGCCTGCAGCCCCAGGCTGGCTGTCAATAGTTCAGGAGCAGATAGATCCAGGCCTGACAGGCACTGGGGCCAGGCAGATGGTGGGTCAAAAAGACCGAGTGTAGCTAACAAAAGGGGGGTGCAGCAAATTTTAGGGAGCACAAGGAGCCTCGGGCCACTACAGGTAAACACCATCTGTCTCCCCAGTCCCAGCTGCTTCCCTGGAGAAAAAGTCAGAGGCAGATGTCACTGTAAAATTACTTTTATTGAGATCCCACCAGCTGTATGATCTGTTCCTGACATCAAGCTCCTTCTTCCTTTGCAATTCGGTCTTTCTTAAGTGGTCCCTGTGGAGAGAGATGCAGTGCATAAGGTTAGAGGTAGACAAAGACAGGTGGACAACAGTGGTACCCACACTCTGGAGGGGACCAAGATCCTGGGCCAGTCTTTACAGCCCTAGCACAGGTGTAAGGCCTTTCTTAGGACCTGCAAGGACCAGCCCAGTTGCTTCCTTCTGCAGCAAAGCAGGCCACAGAATAGGAGGCACTCACCATAAACGCTTTCTTCTCCTCCACAGTCTGGAAGCGGCCATGTCCAAACTTGGAGGTAGTGTCAATGAACTTCAGGTCGATCTTCTCCAGAGCCCGCCGTTTGGTCTGCACCAGCAAGGACTGTGGGCCAAGAGGGAGCAGTTAGTTACACGTATGAGAAAACAGGCTTCCCTCAGCGCCATCTCAGTTCACAGCGCCCCTCATCTGAGAAGTCACAGCAGTAACACGATCCCCTGAAGCCCAGTCCTTCCTCCTTCAACCACCGCTGTCTCCTGGCCCTCAGCCTAAATCTGCCCCCTAGACTGATAAGGACACATGTGAACCAAGAAGCAAACAGCCCTTGAGGCCAGACTGGGAATTTCCTCCTCCCAGGATTTCAAAGCTGGTGAAGGAACACCAATATACTCTTTTCTTTCGATCTCCTACCCCGGCTCAGCCCGAGGTCTCTGACCCTGTGCAGCTTCACAGGAGGGATGAGCTCCTTGCCACAAGATTCCAGAGGGCCACCCTCAACCAGGAAGGGCCCCCAAGTCTCACCTTGCGGAGGGTGAGCACTCGCTTCTTGGTTCCCACCACACAGCCTTTCAGCATGACAAAGTCATTGGTCACTTCACCATAGTGAACAAAGCCACCCTGGGAAAAAAGGCCATCAGGTCAGCAGAGATCTAGCATGAGGTACTAAGACGGAACCACTCCACACAGATGACCACTTCAGGTTCAAGTCATCCCCAACTCTCCCCCACCACCTGTCCCCAGGGCTGTTCTCAGAAGGAAGGCAGCAAGGAACGCTTCCGCAGTCTGACTCGGGCGCTGTGCCCAGCGCTCATTCCCGGGCCTCATCACTGAACAGCTGGGCCTAAAACCCCACTTCTCACCAGCCAACCCCAATCACTGGACTCAAGTTAAGACATGCCATTACAAGGTGCACACATCTGGATGCTGTTCAAGAATCAATTAATGACTCTGCCAACAGACCTCCATCAATCAGCATGGCCCCAACATCACCAGGACCCCCACTCCACAGAAGAGTCCTGGGGCAGATTCCAAAGCAGAATGAGGCAGAAATCCTCTGCAGGCCCAGGACAGCAGCACGCGTTACTCACCAGAGGGTTGATGCTCTTGTCAGACAGGTCATAGTCGGTGGAGGCGTTGTTCTTGATTAGTTTGCCGTCCTTTATAAGGTAGCCCTGGCCAATCTTGTAGATCTGAACAGAAAGTGCTTAAGTAGAAACAATGGGGAAGGCAAAATCGCGGCAGGGTGGAGCAAGGGCCAAAAGATGATTGTTAGGGACAAATAACCCCACATGCTGGTGAGCTGGCCTACAAAGCTCTACAGGAAAACAGCAGTGACCTCCGTCCCAATGATAAGGTATCCCAGGCTTAACACAGAAAAGCGATTGGGCCTAAGTGAAAGCTACTGCTATACAAGGGAGAGAAAGGAAGGAGTCCTCTCAAAATCCTCCCTGGGGGCAGGATCAGGACTAACTGACAGACAAGGCTCTCATCCTCAGTCAGGGCCTGCCTCAGCAGTCACCTTTGAGGATAGCACCTTACAAATCATCCTGACACGCAAGAGTCAGAACCGTTCCCCATAAGACATGAGCAACTGAAACTGAAGTTCCATGTGATGCTCAGAAGCTATATATACCAACAAGAGTGGAGGTGTGGCAGGGACTGGAACCCCCCCCTTCCCAACCATGGGCTCACCTTTCCCCTCCCAGAGAGCCCGCCTCAGAACCTCTCACCTTCTTGTTGATCTCAGTGCGGTGATGGTAGCCTTTCTGCCCAGCCCGTGCCACAGAGAAGGCCACACGGGCAGGATGCCATGCTCCAATACAGGCAACCTTGCGCAGCCCTCGGTGGGTCTTGCGGGGCAGCTTCTTGGTGTGCCAGCGACTGGTGACCCCTGGAATGGATGCATGCTGTCACCATACCATCAGGGGCTTGGCACTTGCCCCACTGGCCCTTTCCTGCTGTAAATGCCCAACCTTAGTTCTTTTGTGATGCTTAATATAACAGTAAACACAGGATTAATCACCACCCAATGACTGGGCAAATTTGAGGGATGGTAGTAGTAGTATTTAATCTGTTAGCTCCAAAACAACCCTCTTAAATTTTCCATCAAGTTGTATACCTGCCTAGATGTAAATCTTATATTCTATATGTGGGCCTAGAAATAGGCCCTGGGGATGTAGCCCTGAGCCAGATTACAGCCATGCACATTTTAAGGCATCCATCAGCTTAAGCAAAAGGGAATGTCATAAATCCCAAGTTCCCCGTTGCATTTTGCAGTGGGCTGCCAACAGTTAAGGGTTCAGGTGGATGTCAAGAGGCTGTCCCCTGCCCACTACCCCAGCCACCTCTAACCACAGGGCTGTTCACAAAAGGAAGGCAGCAAGGAACACTTCCAGTCTGACTCAGGCGTGTGCCCAGCACTCATTCCAGGGCCTCATCACTGAACAGCTAGGCCTAAGACCAACCCCCCAGGTTAACTATAGCAATTTAGAGCTGCTGCAAAGCTCACCTTTGTAGCCTTTGCCCTTGGTCACCCCGATAACGTCGATCATCTCATCCTGCCCAAACACTTGGTTCACAGGAACCTGCTGCTCTAGCCTCTCCCGGGCCCAGTCCAGTTTCTCGGCCACAGTGCCTCCATTCACCTGGATCTCCATCAGGTGGGCCTTCTTCTGGCGTAGAGGAAGCAGGCGCATCTGAGCGGGAACAGACACAGCTTAACTCCGAGCTTCAAATGCTCCTCCACTGGTAGGAGAACAGAGGCTGGGGCATGTGGTCTGGTGTCAAGGACTTGGCAACAGGTAGGTAACTCCCAGCAAGCCACTATGAACCTCACCAAGATAAAGTATCTTCATTTTTGCTAATGGCAACATCTCACCTTTAAATTCTGGTGCCTGAATCACTGTCAGGATGAGCCAACACATCAAGACAGGCAAACTTAAACTAGATCCTGGGACTCAACCAGCCCAACGTTCCTATCCTTCTGACCAAGGTTCCTTTGGGGTTGTGCCATGGTTTTACCTTAGCCATCTAGTCTGCTCTATTAACAAGCCTGCTTTTAGAAAGAACATAGCAGCCAAGAGCACAACCTCTAATAATTAATTATGGAAATGCCTTTAAGCACAAAGCTTTCAATTAAGGATAGCTCAACAATGTCATGTAAAAATCTCAATGACAGAAATGCACTATAACCTGTTGTGGTAATACACTGATCCCCAACTTCATGGGGCTACACTGAGTACTGGAAGTCACAGATGTGTACCCTAGATAATGGCCAAGATGCACCCATTCTAACCAAGCCAACGAAGGGGTACACTCATCTCATAACAAGTAGTCTGAAGGACGCCAGTCATCCAGCATGTCACCAGCTAAAGCATTTCACTATACTAATGAGTCACCCGTTATACCAACCAGATGGACTTTCCTGAAATGGGTATGGCTTCCCTAAGAACCAGAAGGGACACAGTGCCCTCTGCTGGCAAGGGAAAGGCCTACCCACAAGTGAGGGGCACTGGACACTCATCTGTCCTTAACCAGGTGCCAGGGAAAAGGCAGCTGCTGGGTTGTGCTGTCCACAGGCTGTTCGCTGACCCATCTCCTCCACGAGGAAGAGTTACAGAACCTGAACCAGTCAACCCCCACCAGAATCCTGAAGCTTGGCACAAAATCCCTGTGAGCTGATGATCAACCAGGTAACCAAAACCCCCAAAAAAGGTAGGACCTGATATTCAAAGCTTCACATAACCACGTAGCTCACCTCCAACGACATGAAGTGTCAGGGAAAGTTGCCCTCCTCTTTGGCACACTGGTGAGTGCTTACCTGGGTGTGGGCAATGATGCGGATGACCTGGCAGTACTTCTTCATGCTGCTAAAGTCCTTCTCCAGCTGCTTCTTGCCATCTTCATCCTGCCATTTCTTGCAGTATTTGGTGAAGGCCTTCTTCTTAGATTTATGCCTTCAGGAGCAGAGCAGAGTTGGGGAGGGGACCGGGTGCAGGCCTTCATCAGCCCTCCAAGGAGGGTTGAGCGGAAGACGCACTGGCACCACGTGGGGATGGGGCTCATTGCCAGCTTCTAAGGAGCCTTTTCCACTGGCAAGCGGAGCCTGGATGGAGCTCATCGGGCAGGGCCGAGCGGAGCTGAGCAGAGGTCCACAGGTTAATATATGTCACAAACATTCACAACATAAATTTTTGCTCCAAGGTGCTAGAAAGCTCCCTTCTCTGCCCTGGGGGAGCACCATTCTCACAGTAATACAGAAAATGGGAAACTCAAGCCAGGGCCAAAGGCCCTTGCCACCCCTATTGAGCTAGAAATATCCTGCTCATCTCTCCTGGTTCATTTTTGGACTCAGCAACCAAGGGAATACTAGATCCTCAGCCAACACCCACTAAGCTTAAGAGTGAAGGTGTCAGCTCCAAGCTAAGAAACCAATGCTTGCTCAAGGTCTGTTCCCAGATATTTTTCTGATTAAGAGTCAACTAAACCAGACAACAAAGCAGCTCCTCCCTTGCTAAAGAGCTGAGGCCCTGCACGGTGTACTTCCTGCTCCCCAGCCCCTACACTAAGGACTGCACGGCCTCTCCCTCCTCCTCCTCCCCACCCCTTACCAGTTCTTGTAGAAGCGCCTTTTGCACTCATCACTGATATGCTCAGCAAAGATGGTCTTGAAGGTCCGGAGGCCTCGAGGAGTTTCCACGTAGCCCACAATGCCTACCACCACCATGGGTGGCGTCTCCACAATGGTCACAGCCTCCACAACTTCCTTCTTGTTTACCTCTGCAAAGAAAATAGGTAGTTAGACTTGACTGAACTGACAAGAGCCCCCAACCAAGGGGCTGCAGTGTTTTGAAGAAAAATACCAACTGCCCATTAGGCCAGGGCGACAACCTGCTTCGGACAGCAGGAAGCTTGCAAAACAGAGGCCCACATCAGCAGTCTGTACTCCCACAACTATCCTTACTGCTTACTTTTTGCTCTGCATACATTTACACTTTACATAAAAGTCTTGATTATATACATACTTGTGGGGTATGGAGTTGACTATCAATGTATGTATACAATGTGTGATGATAAAATAAGAGTAATTAACATACTCATCACAAAACGTATACACTTTTTAACTTAAAACAATCAGGACCCTAGCCAATTAATCTGGCTTCAATTCTCTTCCATCAGAAACCCCTAGAACAAAAATTGGCTATAGTGAGGCATAGTAATAGCCTTAAGTCTGGCTCACTGTAGACTATAGTTATCTACCATGGCTCTGTTCTACTTAGCAATTTTTCTACTTTCAACTTCACAACCCAGGTAAGTGAATATTATTCAAGCTTTTTAGATGAGGTTCAGTCATGTGAGCCACTAAAACATTAAAGTGGTTTCTACTCCAGCCTCAGCAGCTCAAATCACCCAAACTCTAGGCAAATTAACTCACACACTCCCTGACTTCAATACTCCATCTACAGCAAGCAGTGCCAGCAATCTGCAGCCTTGGTGTATCAATCAGTCCTAAAATTTAACATTCCTGTTCTGCTATCAGAGGTTCTGACAACCTACAGGTTTCCCTTAAAAATCTGCCCTCTTCTGCCAGTTTGGTTTCACCTATCCAGTTTTTCTCCACCTTTAACTCCTATCCCCCCAACGTGGAGATACAGCCTGTACGTACTAGATCCTGGCCTATCAACTTCCCGCACGATGTGGGTCATGCCAGCCTTATAACCAAGGAAGGCTGTGAGGTGGACCGGCTTCGAAGCGTCATCCTTGGGGAAGCTCTTCACCTTCCCACGATGCCTGCTGCTGCGCTTCCGAGGCAAGAAGCCCAGAGACCCATGTCTGGGAGCAGAGAACTTCCTGTGAGACTAGGAAAAAAATAACCAATATTAGCAAACAAACCAAAGCAGCTCATTTAATGGTTCCCAACTGCCTAGGCTCTAAGCATTCTCATCCTGACTATACATCTAGCAAGCCCAAATAGGACTACGTGATGGGTTAAGCTCATTTTCCATGATCACACATTCAAAAGGCGGTATTCAACAAAACTTGCATTGATCCTTTATTTTCTCTAACAAAATTAGCCATCCGCTGTAACACCAGATAAAAACACACAAGTACCGGCATTAAAAATCGCTTAACGGGCCGGCCCGTGGCTCACTCGGGAGAGTGTGGTGCTGATAGCACCAAGGCCACGGGTTCGGATCCCATATAGGGATGGCCGGTTGCTCACTGGGTGAGCGTGGTGCTGACAACACCAAGTCAAGGGTTAAGATCCCCTTACCGGTCATCTTTAAAAAAAAAAAGTCGCTTAACAGGTGACTTACAGGAAAAGTCTGCAAAATTCTGGCCACTAAAAGCACTTATGGGACAAACAGCTGGGTAGCTGATACTGGTCTATAGGCTTCTCCAACTCCCGAGACAGGAGCTGGACTAACACGTAGGCCACTAGAACTCCAGAGCCAAATCAGAACATGACAATCAGCAGCACAGTTTCTGTCCGCCCGTCAATAGGTTCATCATCTGTGGTTTCGGTAACTCCAGAGGCCGTACGAGCTGCACCAACCGCCCCAGATATTTCAAATGGGCCCTTAGCAGCCTTCGCTCAAAATCTCCGCTCCCGCATGCTTTCCTTCCAGTTTAACAAGAACGGCGCCTAGCGCCCCACTCAAGGGCCTGGCCAGGAAAACTGCTCACGGGCCGTGTCTCCATTAGCGTTAAAATTGGTAAGGTCGAGTCCCAGAAACGACCCACGACTTTGAAAGCGTAGAGCTTCTCGGGGCCTGGTCCCGCCCCAAGTTATCTCTCCAGCCGACCCGCAGGCCCAAGGCCAATCCTGCATAAGCCTTGAGAGTTTCCAGAAAATAGGCCTAACTGCGGACTCCCCTGTATCCCTCGCGCTCCTAGAGCATATCCCCAGCGCCAGCCAAGCCGAGATGACAGCGATGCGCCGCGGATTCAGCCATGCCAGCGGCAGGACGAGGAGAGAACAGCCACCACACCACTCACCATCTCACCGTCAAACGCCGCCAACAGAGGTCGGCTCCGGCTCCGCTAACGATATATAAAGCCGGGTTGGCTCCGCCCCTTCCGGCGTGCGAGCGCGCGCCCGCAGCGGACGTCGGGTCGCGGGCCGCGTACCGGGCGCCATTTTCACGCACGCTCTTCTCCGCCTATCGCTCGTTCCGAGGTGGAAGGTGAACGTCAGCTTCAGAGACACAAATTAGAGGCTCTACGGCGAGTGGTTGTGTTCAAACCTAGTGAAAAGCCGTGGGGACGCGGGCTAAGAGTTTGGAGTGCGACAAATCTACGGCGTTCCGCAGCAGCCATAATTAATGATGATGAAGGAAAATGGCCGCGTCGCTTCTATCCACGTGAAATGTAGTCACTTCTGGAATTGAATAACCCCACTGTGGGTTCCAGTTCCAAAGCTTTCACCCACGGCAGCCCATTTCGGTGTCACAGTAGCTCAGCGTGGTTGCCATTTGGCACGTACAGAAGCAGGCTCAGCGGGGCGAAACGAGTCGCACCGCTCTCACCAGCCGTAGGATGGAAAGACAAACCCTAGTTCCTGGCTCCCAGCCCAGTGCTTTTTCCGCGACACCAGTTTGCCTATTGATTTCGGGCACTTCTCCCTCAAGTCCTATGTCGGCCGTTCCTCCCAGTTTCCAGCTGCAGTGGCCCGTGCTTGCTTCTGAGGATCTCTGATACCGCGAGAGGCACCCCAAGTCTGCAAAACCGTCTCACAACCTGGGGTCATGCGTCCAGCTGCGCAGCCTTAGGGAGCCTGGCTGGTGGGCTGAAGGGCCCAGCCCTCCCTGCTTTCCAGACCAGCATGTAAGGGCCCTTCCTGATCTCTACCTGAGCTCCCCTGTGCTCGGAGGCTCCTAACTTTCCCCGCCTCCAGGCTTGCCCCCTCCAAATCTAAGAATCAAATCTCATCTGGTTACTTCCCATGCCCCCTCTTCCCTCTCTCTCCGTTGTTTGCTCAGGACTCCTGAGGCTGCCATCGAAGACTCTGCCCTAAATGACTATTTCTCCATCCTCACCGCTGAACGCTCTCATGTATCACCCTCCGCTTCCTCAATCCCATCCTATCTTCTTTGATTCTGGGGCTGGCCTTTGCTCCCACTGTTATCTGAGAAATACTCTCTCACTCAGTCCTCATACTGTCCCTGAGAGGCAGCACTGATAGGTCCTCAATCCCTTACTGGAAATCTTTGGGGCCAGATGCATTTCGAAGTTCAGCAATTTTTTTTGAGTTTTAGAAAGGTAATATAATGCAATATGGTGCACGCCCTGTATATTATATAATCCTCCCAGCGTTCTTTAATAAAACGCATTAGTATTTCTGTAAAGAACACGAATATGCATATAGAGTGGGATACATATAAATAGCCTCACATCAGTTCAAGGCTGACTTTGCTGTCTACACAATTCAGTTTAGTTTAGTTTTTGCTGCCAAATTATTTAAGAAGTTTCTTTAAATTTCAGACTTGCAGACAAGGAATTATGACCTATATGAGAGTACTTCAAAAAGTTCATGGAAAGAGTCACATTATCTTTCAATTCTGTTTTTCCACATATTTTTTGAAGTACCCTCGTATTGTCTCGTTTTTACAGAGAAAATTAAGCTTCACGCCAAGAGGTTAATAACTTGATAAAAGTCACAATGAAGGACAGAGCTCAAGTCTGTCTGACTCTAGTTTGGCTTTTCACAACCTCATACTCAGGTACAATAATCCCCTCATCAGAAAAGGAACCCATGGCCTTGGTGTTATCAGCACCACACTCTACCGAGTGAGCCACGGGCCGGCCCATGATGAAGATTTAAAAAGAAACAAGCAATGCCACTAAAAGCCCTAGACAAACTATTCTCCCTCAGAGGAGTTTTGTCTTTGCAGTCAAGAGAGAAGATAGCATCAAAAGACCTGCACTGTCATGCCAGTTGTGCATATATCTCACTGGGTGATTGCCTTAGGCCATAGTGTCCCTGTCTGTCAAATGAGGATTCATTCATTCATTCAACAAATGTTGACTGAGTCTGCTATGCCTAGCTCTACACAGGGCTCTGTGACATGGGAGTGAGGCTGAGGCTCCTGCCCTGAAAAAGATCAATCTGCCCATGTCATAGCTATGAGATAGAGGCCATGCAAAAAAAAACTGGTGGCTTCGCCCTGAGTTGTGAACAGGATAACCTGGGAAGACTCTAGCAAAGAGGTATCATTTGAACTGGGCCTCAAAGGATTTTTATTTCCCGGCCAAAAAGGGCAGATTTCCAGGCAGCAGAACAACATGTGGAAAGGCAGAGTGGGCTAGCTGTGGTTTGATGTGGCCAAAGAATAGGGGACAGTGACAGGAGGCCAGTTTAGGAAGATAGGTAGAGTACAGATCTGAGCCTAGAGTCTTAAGGGGTTGTTGCTTCATCCTGAGGGCAATGGAACAAGCCGAAGGCATTTCAGCACCTGTGCATTTTAGATGAATGACACTAAGCTGGATTGGGAGAAGCCAGCCAGAAGGTGGGGCTAGGGTAGAAGGACTTTTCACTACTCAGTGTAAGCCATCAGTGTCGTGACCTGGAAGAGGGCACTGATGTGAATATGCAGAAGAAGGGGCCGGGCGGGCCCGTGGCTCACTCGGGAGAGTGCGGTGCTGATAACACCAAGGCCCCAGGTTCGGATCCCACATAGGGATGGCCGGTTCGCTCACGGGGTGAGCATGGTGCTGACAACACCAAGTCAAGGGTTAAGATCCCCTTACCGGTCATCTTAAAAAAAAAAAAAGAAGAAGAAGGGGCCAAATCAGGAGATGGTGAGGATGGACAGGTTCTGGAGACTATTTGTATGAGCTGAGGTGGGGTTAAGAGAGGAAGCAGTGAGGATGGGAGTCAGGATATCCATTCTGGGATATTGGGTAGATGGTGTTCCTTTTAGAAGGGATAGTTTAATTTATATATGTAGATTTGGATTCACATGTGGGGTTAACTCTATTCTTTCTCCTTCCAAGAACAGGTCTAAGGCTACATACCAAGATGTATGCAACTCATAAGAAAAACATAAGGGGGCTGGCTGGTTAGCTCAGTTGGTTAGGGCACAGGATTATAACACCAAGGACAAGGTCAGCAGCCCCTCAAAAAAGAAAAAAGTAAGGAAGTATAGGAGGGGAAATAAGATGAAGCCAGAGGTGGGATCACATCCAAAATACACATTAGAGATCTCTGTGTTTATGCCAGTAGTAGTCCTCCCATTTGGTTCTGATCCTCTGTGTAGCCAAACAAAAAAGATGAATATGGTTAGTAACATGATTCACGATATCCACATAATAAAAAGACAGACCAAATATGACTAAAATTGTGATGAAGATTTATTTTTTTTTATTTTTTATTTTTTTTGAATATTTTTCAAAATCAATGGCCAGAAGGAGTCCACTCTCCCTGAAATAAGGCTTGAAAGTCATTTCTCCCTGGGGATCCTCCTAAAGGAGCCAGAGTGAGATGCGGCCGACGATGCCTGGAACGTCATCCCACAGTGAACACACAATGGCTGTGTACACTCAGTGCAGACCGAAGAACTCATGTAATGTGCCAATCCATATGAACTGTTTACAAGAAGCCAAAACAAGGGGGTTGGATTACATGATCACTGATTGCCAGTTTAATCCAAAAATAAAATCCAGACTGGAAAAAAATGGATTGACTTCATTTACAAATGATCCTCCATCAATACTATTTTTAGGAATGGAACTTCTACTAAACAGCAGAAAAGGGTCCAAGGTTTTGCTCAAATACCTGAAGGGTAGATGTTCTCTCCTGCCAGGTAAAACCAGAGGTGCAAACTCTAACCTGGTGAAGGTTAGGTGACCTGAGGAGGAGAACGGAGGAGGCGGGAGGGCAAGAGAGGAGCTGAGTAAGATAAGTTTCATCCTGATGGTGTTTAAACATCCATCTCCCTTACTAGACTGGAAGCTACATGTTGGCAAAGAGTGTGGCCTGCTCCCTGTGGGCTGAGCCCCATGCAGTGCCTAGCATACAGAAGACTCTGAGTCACATTTGTCAGTTGAGGACATGAACACAGTGGGCCCAAAACAGGACATTACAATTTCATTTTTAATGGCTGATTGCCTTGCCAGTCAAATAATGCCCTCTCTTTGACATGAGCTCATATCCCAATCTTTTGTGCTGTCATTGATTGTTGCAAAACCACCTGTCCCAAATGACGGGGCACTTGGTCTAGTGGGTCAGTTAACAGAGGCTTGTGGAGTGAGGGCAGCCCCATGCCCCCAGGGAGAAACCCTAGGCACAACCTTCCATCAAGAAGGCCCCCTACCATGCTCCTCCCCCTCCAGCTGTAGGGGTGATGCCCTGCAGGATGGGAGCTGGCTGGGCAGAAGCCTCTGGCAGTTCCTGCTCCTGCTCCTGCTCTTATGCAGCCTGGACCTGGTGAACTTCTATGCACCCCTGCTGGGGCTGCAGGCAAAGATGGCAAACATGGCCTCCCACTGCCTGTTCGTTTCCATGCTGGTCCTCTGCCTCTGTGTGGCAGCCTACCAGTGGCCGAGGGGCTCACCCTCATCCTGGCCCAGAGGCTGTGCTTGGACTGCCTAGCATTGTCAGCGAGAGATTGAATGCCAACAGATCTGTCCACTACTGGGCCAGAGGGCAAAGAGGGTGGTACCCAGTATACAAGCCACATGCCTACAAGGGGCTAGACTGGGGACCTAGTCTCAGCTGTGTCACTATTGTGTGTCAGGGAGGGGGGGCTCATTCCTTCACCCTTCTCAGCCTCAGTTCTCTTTTCTGTAAAGGATAGATAATATGACTCTAGGGAGAGGGATATATTTAAATGTGCATTTATAAATTGTAGCATGCTGTTCCTTCTAATTACCCTAAGAAAGAGTGCACACTATTATGATTGTATTAAAGGATATAAAAGTAGCCCTGAATAGAGGGATGTAGCAGGTTCATGGATGGACTGACTTAATGTCTTAAAAATGTCTGTTGTCTCCATATGAATCTATAAAATCATTAGGACTCCAAAGGATTTTTTTTTGGAGGGGGAGATTCATAAATTGATTCTAAAATGTATATGGAAAATCAAGATCCTTAAAAAATTAAGGTGGAGACACTTATTCTACTTTATGGAATAACGTGTAGCCCAATTCTAGAATTGTAATAAAGCCGATTGAGGAAAAATAAAGCATTTTTGAAAACACGGAACTAAGATGGGAACTTGCTCTACCAAATACTGAGACATCTACTTTATGGAATAACGTGTAGCCCAATTCTAGAATTGTAATAAAGCCGATTGAGGAAAAAATAAAGCATTTTTGAAAACACGGAACTAAGATGGGAACTTGCTCTACCAAATACTGAGACATATTACAAAATCACAGTAGTAAAAACAATGTGGTAGTAGCAGAAAAAGCAAGCAGACAAATGGAATAGAATGCGGAGCCCAGACATAGGCTACAAATATAAACCTGGTATCTGAAAAAGGTGACATCACAAATCAGTGGGGAGAACATGGGCTATTTAGCAGATGAGATTGGTGAAGTTGGCTCATTGCATGAAGAAACACATAAATATGGATGCTTCAGTGGGTTGACTGGGACTCCCTAAAAGGTACATCCACTTAGAACCTGTGAATATACATGGCCCTATTTGGAAAAAGGGTCTTGGCAGGTGTAATTAAGTTAAGCATCTTGAGATTAGATCATCCTGGATTAGGCCCTAAACCCAATCATTATAAGAAAAATGAAGGAGCTAGACAGCAACCTTGTAATGGGTTCGGATCCTGTACTGGCCAGCTGCTAAAAAAAGAAGAAAAGTGAAGGGGGGCTGGCCGGTTAGCTCAGTTGGTTAGAGCCCGGTATTATAACACCAAGGTCAAGGGTGCAGATATCCATACTGGCCAGCTATCTAAAAAGAAAAAGAAAAGTGAAAGGGAGAAGGCCATGCAAAGAGGGACAAGATTGTGATGTGGCTACAAACCATGGGTTGCTGGCAGGCGCCCAAAGCAGGGAGAGAGACACAGAAGTATCCTCCCTCAGAGCCTTCAGAAGGAATCAATGCTGCCCACACCTCGATTTTGAACTTCTGGCCTCCAGAACCATGAGAAAGTAAATTCTCTTTAGTTTTAAACCCCAGTTCTTTGTTGTGTTGTTATAGCAGCCACAGGAAACTAAAACAGATACTTACCTTGTATCCCACCTGTTTTAGTCCGTTTTGTATTGCTATAACAGAAATACCTGAGGCTGGGTAATTTATAAGGAAAAAGAAGTTTATTTGGCTTACGATTCTGGGACAGCTGCATCTGGCATGGGCCTCAGGCTGCTTCTACTCATGGCAGAAAGTGGAAGGCAGCCGGCGGGTACAAGCAGATCACATGGTGAGAGGAAGCAAGAGAGAGGAAGCAAGAGAGAAGGTGCCAGGATCTTTTTAAACAACGAGCTCTGGTTGGAACTAATAGAGCAAGAACTCACTCATTAATCCCCCCTCCCCCAGGGAGAGCATTAATCCATTCATGAGGGATCCGCCCCCATGACTCAATCAGTTTCCAGCACTGCCACATTGGGGATCAGATTTCCACATGAGTTTTGGAGGGGACAACACATCCAAACTCCATCACTACCTCTATACCTAAGGTATAAAAATATTTTAGGTGCTACACCAATGCAAAGGTTATTTTTATGTGCCCAAGGCATTTTTTATTCTTTAGGAAATAATGCTAGCTGCCATATATTGAGGGCAGAATAACCCTTTATTTCATTCTGTCATCCAAGCAACTCTTTGAAGTAGTGCTCTTCTATCTATCGTCTCCATTTTATAGCTAAGGAAACTGTATCTCAAAATAAGTAAGTAACTTGGGGCCGGCCTGTGGCTCACTCAGGAGAGTGCGGTGCTGATAGCACCAAGGCCACAGGTTCAGATCCCACATAGGGATGGCCGGTTCGCTCACTTGGGAGAGCGTGGTGCTGACAACACCAAGTCAAGGGTTAAGATCCCCTTACCGGTCATCTTTAAATAAATAAATAATTAATTAAATAACTTCCTGATGTCACACAGCAGAGCTCATGCCTCTAACCACTAGCCTTCGCTCTGAGGAGCTCTCCGCAGGGTTTCTCTTGTGCTTCTTTCCTGCAACACCTGCACTGCTTGAATAGCCTATGAATGAAATTGGATGCCACAGTCTCCTTTCTTTATTATTATTATTTTTTAAAGATGACCGGTAAGGGGATCTTAACCCTTGACTTTGTGTTGTCAGCACCACGCTCTCCCAAGTGAGCTTTTAGACTTTTGCCTGCCCTTAGCCCCATTCATTTGCTGTTCAGCAGAAACAGCCCACCTCCTCAACCCTCCAAACCCAGGCCTTGGTCACCTTTACCCCGGATTCCTGCTCCAGCCTCCAGATGCATCCATCCCCTTAGTCCTCTTCCTGCCCCCCAAATCCATCCTCCACCCAGCAGCCAGAGAGATGTCACACCAACCATCAGACCACATTACTCCTCTGACTAAAACCCTCCAGCGGCTTTCCCTTATAGGGACTTCACGCTGGGTCTTGGCACATCCCTTCCCTCCTCCCCATCTCCCACATGCTGACCTTCCCTCCCTTCCGCAAGCAGCTCCATCCTGCCACAGGACCTTTGCACTTTCTACCTGCCAGAACATGGACTTACTTCTACTTATTCTTGTAAATGAATACATTTTATTTTTTTACTTTTTAAAAAAAGATGACCGGTAAGGGGATCTTAACCCTTGGCTTGGTGTTGTCAGCACC
>NW_007729474.1:233128-234306 GCF_000696425.1 Galeopterus variegatus
AAGGGGATCTTAACCCTTGGCTTGGTGTTGTCAGCACCGCGCTCACCCAAGTGAGCGAACCGGCCATCCCTATTATAGGGATCTGAACCTGTGGCCTTGGTGTTGTCAGCACCGCGCTCACCCAAGTGAGCTAACCGGCCATCCCTATTATAGGGATCTGAACCTGTGGCCTTGGTGTTATCAGCACCGCACTCTTCCAAGTGAGCCACAGGCCAGCCCTAAATGAATACATTTTAAAACAGGATAAAATTATGACTCTCATGCAGACTTAAAATAAACATATGTCAAAGATTTCAGTTAACACAATTATTAGTGAGGGAGCCAGGCAGATGCCACAACTGCTTCAAAGGAGAGGACAAAGAAGTACATATGTATATGGCGTGAAGAAATGTTGAAATGAATTTACAAACGATGCAAAACTGGCTTTTGCACAGGGGGAAGGCGTCCTTCCACTGGACAGAATTGGTCTGCGTGTGTATAGATAAGGATTCTTTGCACTGTTGTCCTTTATCTGCAATGTACAGAGTTTTAAAATAGTCTAAAGGGCTAAGAGCCTTTACACTACACATAACGAGATAATACCTGCGGCTCCAGCATGTCACTGAAAGGATAGCCAGTAATCTCTTTCGCTAATTTCAAAATCTTCCAATTTTCCTTGTACTCTTCAGATCTTACCTTATATATTGTCTCTAGGAGTCTTCCCCAATCACTTGATCTTATAAGTCTTTCTCCCTCCTCTCAGTCCTTATCTCAGTCCTTTGTTTCCCTCAAGGCACGTATTCCCCATTGTAGATTTTAAATTGTCACTGTCGGCTTCACCAGAAATGGGGCCATCTCTCTCTTGCCCAGCACCAAGCACATAGTAGGGCATCATGAATATCTGTGGGCAGATGCAAAGCGAGGGTGAGCACCTTTGTCTTTGATATGTAAATGTTGTCAGTGGGGCCTAAGGCTTGGACGCCCTTGGTCTCTGGAAGCTAAACTACATTTATCTGCGTGACATGACGGTGGATAACAGCCCTCCCTTCCAGAATATCCCATGATGCAATTTTACGTACTGGCCTTTGAGTCTCTGGGAACCTCCCTTTTCTGCCCTCTCCCAAACACCATGCCCAGTTCCCCAGCATTTTATAGGGTTTTGTTTGTTTGTTTGTTTGTTTGTTTGTTTGTTTTTTTAA
>NW_007729474.1:235580-236508 GCF_000696425.1 Galeopterus variegatus
ATGGGATCCGAACCCTCGGCGGGAGCGCCGCCACACTGCCAAGCGGCGCACTCTCCAGTGCACCATCGGGCCAGCCCTGGAGGCAAATTTTAAAAAGACACAGTTTGGGCCGGCTAGTGGCTCACTCGGGAGAGTGCGGTGCTGATAACACCAAGGCCGCGGGTTCGGATCCCATATAGGGATGGCCGGTTTGCTCACTGGCTGAGCATGGTGCTGACAACACCAAGCCAAGGGTTGAGATCCCCTTACCGGTCATCTTTTAAAATTAAAAAATAAATAAATAAATAAATAAATGGGTTATTCATTCAGTGAATACATAAAGAGTGCCTGTTACATGCCAGATTCTGTTATATTCATTATACATAATTCATTATGTAATTATAATATTCATTACCTCAGTCAATCTTCAAAGTCCCCTAAAACAGTGCTTCTCAAGCTTTAATATGCAAGCAATTGACCAGGCAGCTTGTTAAAATGTGGGCTCTGTTCTGTAGGACTGGGGTGTCAAGGCTGCGGGTCCACAGAGCACACCTTAAGTAGCAAGGCCACAAATACATATTATTCATCATTTTACGGCCCAGATTATTGAGGCTCAGAGAGGTTGAGGGTCCACAGCTGGCAAAGGTCAATAGGGGTTTCAGGGACAGAGTAAAGCAGAGGCTCTCAGACTTGGCTGCACATTAAAATCACGCAGGGAGATCTTGGACATTCTGAGTCCCAAACTGAATCTCAGAGCAACTAAACTGCAATTTCTGTGATGAGAACCAGGCATGAGATGAGGCATTTTGGAGAGCTCTCCCGGTGATTCCAAAGTGTAGTCAAAACTGTAGTCAAGAACTACTGGGCTAAAAGAGTCAGTATGGGGGCTGGCCCGGTGGCACACTGCTATAGTGCGCCGCTTGGGAAGCGTGGCGGCGCTCCCGCCGAG
>NW_007729474.1:237200-238333 GCF_000696425.1 Galeopterus variegatus
AAAAAAAAAAAGATCAAGTTGATAGGTTTCAACATTCAAGCACTCAAAAAATTAGGAATTTACTAGATTCCTAATGGATGTCAGGTTCTGCCCTGGGGTTGGGGATTTGGAGATGAATTTATTTGGTGTTCTTTCAAGATACCTGGAGAGAGGTGGGGAAGGATGGGGGGGGTGATGTAGGAGGGGAGTGAGGTGAGTCTTCCTGAAGAAGGCAGCTTTCCCCTGAGGTGGGAGGGTTTCTGTGGCCTGCCCTACAGGCTCCCGAGCTGAGGGACTTGTGCTGGGAACCTGTGTGAGTCAGTTCCTCCTGGACCCTGGCCTGGGGAAGCTCTTCCAGTGTCCCCTGGGACATTCCAGCCCCAGGCCTAGAAAATTCTACCATATGGACCCCAGGAAGGTCAGGAGACCAAATCCACATCATTTTTCTGATCTGCCTGAATCATTCCTCTTGGGCCCAGGAAGGACAGTGGTTCTTGGGTACAGACTCCCCTGAAAAATAATAAATGTATCAGAAGTGGGTGATGAAATAAATCATGGCTCATCTTATCTGGCATTAAGACATTTCACAAAGACATTCATTCTCTATGTATTTACTGTCCACCTGTTGTGTGCCAGGCACTGTTCTCAGCAGTTGGGATGCCTCAGTGAATAAAACAACCTTCCCTGCCCTCTGGGAGCCTCCGTTCCAGCCTTAGTGGTAAAAACAGCACGGAATCAGGGCAGGTCCAGACAAATAGACCAAAGGAAGTAAAGAGAAAGCACAGAAGCAGATCTCTGTGCACACAGGAACCTGCTCCATGGTGAGGGAGCTTCGAGGTCACAGGCAAAGGTGGATTCAGAAGTGACAGGAGTGGTGTGGGGAGGACCGGCTCACTCATCTGCATCTTCCACATACGCCATATACGAAAATGGACTCCAGGTAGATGAAAGAAATGTAAGGCCATGAAGATAATAGAAAAAATATGGGAGATAATCTCTGTGACCTATGCATGCTCAAAGACTTCTTAAATGAAACTCCAGAAGCACAAATCGTAAGGGGAGAATGACAGTATTCAGCTATATCAAAATTAAGGATTTCTTTTTTTTTTTTTTTTTTGTCTTTTTCCGAGATCAGCCGCACGGCGCTCAGCCAG
>NW_007729475.1:0-16793 GCF_000696425.1 Galeopterus variegatus
TATGTTTAGACAAAATCAACTAACAAATTGTCCACAACATGCAAAGTGGTAAATTAGACCAACGAGGGTCAGGGGCAAGAGAAAAAGTGTCGAGTAGGGATACCCTGCTCACGATCTCGTGTGATTCTTGGTGGATACTGCTGTTTGGTTCAGAAACAAAGTGTGGCTGTAGAGCTCAGGTGGGGTATGCTAGACCACGATCCCCATCCACCACCACCCCCCGCCCCCACCTTTGTTTCTTACTCACACTGGCCTTTGGTCAAGAACCAAGTCCTAAGGGCCGGCCCGTGGCTCACTTGGGAGAATGTGGCGCTGATAACACCAAGACCATGGGTTCGGATCCCTGTATAGGGATGGCCAGTTATCTCACTTTGGAGGGCGTGTTGCTGACAACACCAAGTCAAGGGTTGAGATCCCCTTACTGGTTATCTTTAAAAAAAAAAAAAAAAAGAACCAAGTCCTATAATTCCAACTTTAAAAAATAATTTTTCATGAGAAACATGTATATGTTTATGAGCATTCTGTGATTGTTTCAGTAAATCACATGGTCATGAAAAAAAGTTGGAGTAGTGTTATAGGGTGGATTTCTTGCTGTGGAGTATTGGAGACACTCACTGGTGGGCAAGGGAAGGAATGAGTGGGAGCGGGTACAGGTGCCACTTCTCAGGAAGAGGCACAGACAGCTAATCTGAGGGAGGAAGTAGCTGTCCCCACTGCTGGGACTGAGAATTCTCAGAAATTATCACAATACTGATCTGGCTGGTTAGCTCAGTTGGTTAGGGCATGGTGTTGTAACTCCAAGGTCAAGGGTTCAGATCCCCATGCTGGCCAGCCTTTGAAAAAAACAATTATCACAATATCACTCATACTAACAATAATAGCTGCCATTTATTGAATCTTTCTTTGTGCCCATCACTATGTTAAGCTCATCCCATGTGTGATTTAATCACTAGAATGTCAGCCTCATGATGGCATCACGTTCACTGCCAAATTCCCACAGCCTAAAACCAGTACCTGGCATACAGAAGGCACTTAAATGTTTGCTGAGCAAATAAGCAATTCTCACAATGATACACCAGTAGTACTGTCTACTCCCAGGCAGCAGGCTCATTAGAGGTCGTGTGTATTCCACAAAACCAGTGAAGTACTTTATTGAGGGGAGGTGGGCTTTCTGTTGCCTGTCACAGCCATTTCCTTCATACATGGGGGACCACATTAATAATCATAAGGTTGCTGGTGAGTTATGAAGTCAGAGCAAAGGGATTGGAGAGTCTGAGGGACATTTCCCCAGGAGGCGTGGGGAAGCCTGACAACCTTTCCCTGTCTTAAAAGATGTGTTCTCATGCCCACAGATCTTTGTCTGTTTCCTCTGGGCAGCGCTGGATAATCCCGCCAATTCCTTGATCTTGGCACCCTCTGTTCCCCCCTCCTTTTTCTTATTTTATTGGGGTGAAATTCACATAACAGAAAATTAACCATTTTTAAATGAACAGTGACATTTAGCATTTAGTACATCCCCAGTGTTGCAATCACTTCTTCAAGTTTCAAAACATTTTCATCTCCCCAAAAGGAAACCCATACCCATTAAGCAGTTACTTCCATTCCCTCCTCCCCCCAGCTCCTGGCAACCACCAATCTGCTTGCTATCTTTTTGGGGTGAGCAGCTGGCTTGTAGGGGGGTCCAAACCTGTGACCTTGGTGTTGTAAGGCCACACTGTAACCAACTGAGCTCACTGGCCAGCTCCCTGTTTGCTATCTCTATGGATAAACCTATTCTGGTTATTTCATATAAATGGAGTCATGATATGTCACCTTCCGTGCCTGGATTCTTTGACTTAGCATAATGTTTTCAAGGTTCTCCATGTTGTAGCATGTATCAGCACTTCATTCCTTTTTATGGCTCAATGACATTCCATTGTATGAATATGCCACATTGGGTTATGCATTCATCCATGAGTGGACATTCAGGTTGTTTCCACCTTTTGGCTGTTGTGAATAGTGCTGCTATAAATGTGTGTACATGTATTTGAGGAACTGTTTTCAGTTTCTTTGGGTATATACCTAGGAGAGGAATTGCTGGGTCATATGGTAATTTCTACATTTAAATTTTTGAGGAACTGTCAAACTGGCATCCACAGTGGCTGTACCACTTTCCATTCTCACCAGCACTGTATGAGGGGCACCCCCTCCCTTTGCTCCCTTCCTTTCTTCAGACAGGTTCCAACTTTCTTAGCTAATATCCGTCACCTGCCAGCCATACCTCTCAGAGAGGACCCAGTGCTCCAGGGTGATTGGCCGCCTGTTGACATTCACATGGGGTACTAGTTTGAAATGCAGGTCCCTGCAGTCTACCATGACCTACCTGGAGCCGAGGCCCTTGAACCGTTGACTGGTGTGGAGTTCCCTAGATGTCCTCAGACACTTACAGGACTCTGTTCAAGGTTACACTTCTTCAGGTGACTGATCCGCCCCTCTTATATGCAAATTCTCACTGAAGTTTCACTGACAGAGAGTAATTCTAGGACCAAGTTTTGGTAACAAGCTTCAGCCCCCCATGTTCCGAGTTCAGTATTACCTAGGAGCTTTTAAAACGCTTTGAAGAATAAAAACACCTATGAAACGGGTATGAGCATCCAAGAGGCCACCTTCCTTTGAGCAGATCAAACCTGGGGAATTGTTTTTTTTTGAAAAGGTCCTACTGCTCTAGCTACCTTGCATGAGCTTGAAAAGCAAACCCAAGTCTATGAAACGGGTATGAGCATCCAAGGGGCCACCTTCCTTTGAGCAGATCAAACCTGGGGAATTGTTTTTTTTGAAAAGGTCCTACTGCTCTAGCTACCTTGCATGAGCTTGAAAAGCAAACCCAAGGCAGTGCCCCGCAGGCCCCAAAGATTCCTTAGGAGCCCAGCGAGCTGTGGGAGTGGGCTCGGAGGAGGGCCAGATGCGTGGGGGTCAGGTGCAGCCCCGACTTCCTGGGAGCTCATGGGAGCTGGGGAGAGCCCTGACTTAGGCAGGTGGGAGGGGCCGAAGCAGGCAGAGGAGGAAGGAGAGACTCCGGCCTGAGCAAAGGTTAGTAAGAAAAGCAAAAGGCAGGTGAGTGGGGCCATTTAATTACTGGCACCTGTTAAGGTCAATTAACTTCACTCTGAGGTGTGTCCAGTGACGACACCCGCCCTCACCAGCACCTGGGTGGGGTTCAGTTGCCAGCTTCTGACTTCCTTCTGGTGCATTTAACAGGCCTGGTGCCAGCTTCCTCAGCAACAGAGAACCTCTGATGAGCCCCAGACCCCTTACCTGCCTGCTCTTACTCTCCTCTTCCTGCACACAGCACCCTGCCCACCCCAGCACAAGCCTAAGAGAGCATACTGTTAAGTTCTGCAAGCAAACCCCACCACAGATTGTCCCTCCCACATAGAGCTAATTCTCTTACCCCCATGGGTGGAATGTGGATGGGGCTGTCTTTCAGGCAGAGAGCTCCAGATTCACCTTGCACCCTCCCTCCAGCCCTGTGGACAGGGCTCTAAGTGGCAGTGTGACCAGATGAGCCTCCCAGCCAGGAGTCTAGCAGAGCGATGGGGCCACCGGAACCACAGGAGCAGCAGGGGCCACTCCAGCCTGTTCCTGAAATTGACCTTGGCTCTTTCCTCCCCTCCCTGCCTCAGTTTACCTGGCCTAGGGGAAGCTCTGGGCAGGAACAGAGACTACACACGCCCAAGCCAGGGTTAGCTGTGTTAGGGCGACTCAGGATGAGGTAGGTGAGTTCCTTCCCGGCAGCATGGGGTCCACCAGCCCCTGCGTCCTTGGATGTGGCCAGGCAGATGGCTTCTTGAGGTGGTCAGACCCCCCACTCTGTGAAGATATGGGGTTGCGGGAGCAAAGAGTGGAGCCACAGCTACCCCCTATCTTGAGATGGGGCATTTGCCCTCTGAAGGAGGGAATGGGGAACGGGCCTGCCTCACCAGCGGGACCACTCCCGACCTGCACTTCTAGCCACGCCAAAATTAAAAACAAAGAGCAAAGGGGGCGGGGGTGGGCACAACAGCATGAACCCACTTAACGCCACTGAACTAGAGACTTATAAATGGTCAAAATGTCCGATTTTATGTTAGGTACATGTGTCACAAAGTAAACCCCATGACAATCATGTTGCAGGGCATTTATATTCTGCTGCAGTATTAACCCTGGGCGCGTATCGCTTCACAAGTGCATTCCTGCAGGATCAGAGCCAGCTTCGTCCTCTCTGCGCTGCTTTCCTGCCACTCCACAGGTGCGGATCTGAAGGGAACTGCCTGAGAAATCTACATGCTAAAATTATGTATATGTTACTCTTAAACTGTTTTTTTTTTTTAAAAAAAAAAAAAAGAAAAAACCTTCCAGAACTGGTCCAGAAAACTCTGAAGGAATTCTCGAACCCCATCTGCCGAGGTTTGGGAACGACAAGTGTGCTCAGGGTGAGGCCGTGCCCGGGTGCCCTTTATTCCTATCCTGCCGCGGGCCCAAGAGGATTTTGCTAGAACGTGGTCTTCTCGGGCTCCTTTCCCCACCATCAGCTCCAGGCAGGCAGCCCCTCCCCCTCCCCACAGCTCAGTCTTTCTCCTCCAGGGCCTCTGAGATAAGCTCCCGCAGAGAAGCTGGCTGTGGTGATAACAGTTGAATGAGTTACTCTCCAGGGCAACTGCTGACTCTTGAGCTGCGACACCAAGAGTGTGGGTCATTGTAGGGCTGAGACTGGTGGTGAGGGGTGGATACCGTTTGGTTGGGTCCATCCTGGATTTTATCACTCGATTTGCCCCTTTCTGACTCAACCTGCCTGACCCAAGCAGGTCCCGTAATACCCAAATCCTCCAACACCTAAGGCAGCCACAACCTGTCCAACAATCCCCACCCCTACTGCACCCCACCCCCAACCAATGACCTTCAGGGGAACATTAAAGCCCTTTCATTTGAAACTGTATGGAAGAGAACTGAGTGTCCTCAGCTGCTGCTCCTCCACGCCAGGCCATCGCCCAAGCTGCAGCCCACATCAGTCATGGGGCACAAACAAGGGGAGGTAAAGCTTGTGCACAGGATAAGCCAGACCTGCAGCTGCCAGAGGTTGTGGAAGCAGACAAGCCGCAGGGAGCGTGAGTAGCCCCCCACCCCAACACCAGGACACAGAAAGCCCCATCTTGGTATTTGGCTATGAGCCTGTGGGGAGGGGCCTACTGCCTCACCTTAATGACCTAATTGCCACAAACATACAATTCACTCATAGGGCCGGCCCGTGGCTCACTCGGTAGAGTGCGGTGCTGATAACACCAAGGCCACGGGTTCGGATCCTATATAGGGATGGCTGGTTTGCTCACTGGCTGAGCATGGTGCTGACAACACCAAGCCAAGAGTTGAGATCCCCTTACCGGTCATCTTTTAAAAAAAAAAAAAAGACAATTCACTCATAATTGTTCAAAACCCCGCTGATTAGGAAAGTGTATTTTCACTGCAACAGTTGAGAGCATTCTCCCAAATGACCTTACTTTTTTTGGCGGGGGGTGGGGTGGGGGGTGGCTGGCTGGTACAGGGATCCAAACCCTTGAACTTGGTGTTATCAGCATCATGCTCTAACCAACTGAGCTAACTGGCTAGCCCCTACCTAGGTGATTTCTGTGTGTTCTGGACATACAACTCCCAACACCATTTCCCTGACTAATCCTTTTCTCCAAGACATGCATCCAGTGGATGCATCCAGACTTAAAACATTTCACTGAATCTTGGCATTGCTTCCAGCCCAGGAATTGGGAAACAGCTCAAACATTCTGTCCCCGGCCACACCCTTCTTCCATTCCCCAACTTCAACAGCCCCTAAGATCCCTACACTGGGGTTCATTGACAGTCTCCTGACAGCAGACAACGCCCTCTACAAAGGAGACCAGGATTGCATAGCAGCCTTCTTAAAGAAGAGTGAGAAAGTGTGTCTCACATTTTCTCCAATTCAAACCCATGCTAACCCCTATGTGGCTTGGGAAAAACCCTTTGGATGCTTTTGCCCTGTCAAAGGACAAAATTACAACAAATTTAATTAAAGATCTCAGTTGACTTTATTGTGATTCTAGAATCAGGCAACACTTCATTCCATAAAATAGAATAAGTGTTCCAATGAGCTGAGAAGAGGTTGGCTTTACAGACAGAAAATGGGCTGAAGAAAGTGGAAACAAAGAACATAAAGCGGATTTCAGTCATTTCAAAATTACTTTCCTTGTAAGGTGGGGACAGGGATACAGAACAATAGAAAAATAACTGATTTTTTTTTTTTTTTTTTATAAAGATGACCGGTAAGGGGATCTTAACCCTTGACTTGGTGTTGTCAGCACCACGCTCTCCCAGCGAGCGAACCGGCCATCCCTATATGGGATCCGAACCCATGGCCTTGGTGTTATCAGCACCGCACTCTACAGAGTGAGCCACAGGCCGGCCCAATAACTGATTATTTAAAAATAGCTTACTTCAGCCTCTCTTGTGTAAGGATTAAAGCCTATTGAAGATGTAGATTAGCTTGTTTGGGAAATTGGCTGTTAACCTCTCTCTCCTGATTTCTCCAAAGGTCAGAAAACGACTTAGTTTTAGTTTGGTGTCTGGAAAGTTAGCAAGGGTGACTCCATTTTGTTTTTTAGTCTGGTCAGTGGGCCTCGTGCAGCTTAGTCCAAAACAATGGCCTTCTATAATTTTTACTTAACAGCACTGTACTGGAAAGGCAAGGTCAGGACCTGAGACAGCAGAGAGAAGCTCCCTCTGCCCTTGAAGACCTACAGGCCTAAGGGTAGGGAAGAGGAGGGAGCTCATGCTTTGTTGTTTTTTTTTAAATATCTTAAGAACAGTAATTTGTTCTGAAGCTGTTTCAAAGTATCCCTGAATCAAAATGTCATCTAGTACTGGGAAAACTGCTTTTCCATATGGAAAAAAGAATAAAATTGGTCACGGATCTCATACCATGCATACAAATTAATTCCAGGATTCCAACAAAGTATGCCAGTGGCTAAAGAGCATGGACTCTGGAGACTGCTTGGGTTTGAGTCCTGGCTTCCCCCTCACTGTTAGTGTGACTCAGAGCAAGTTACTTAAGCTCTCTGCCTCAGTTTCTTCATCTACAAAATTTAAATAATAAATAGGGCTTTGATGAAGGTTAAATTAGTTGACATTATTTAAATGTTTAGAACTTGGTAAGCACTATTTAACTGCTTATTAAAACAATGTAAAGAGCTACACCCAATACTTTTAGAAAACTAGGGCCAGCCCGGTGGCTTACTTGGGTGAGTGCAGTGCTGATAGCACCAAGGCCCCGGGTTCGGATCCCATATAGGGATGGCCGGTTCGCTCGCTGGCTGAGCGTGGTGCTGACAACACCAAGTCAAGGGTTAAGATCCCCTTACCGGTCATCTTTAAAAAAAAAAAAAAAAGAAAAGAAAACTATGGAAAAATGTCTTTCAGACTTCAAGGTAAGAAAGTTCTTTAAGGGTCGGCCCGGTGGCGCACTGCTATAGTGCGCCGCTTGGGAGTGCGGCGGCGCTCCCGCCAAGGGTTCGGAGCCCACATACAGACCGGCTGCTCACTGGCTGAGCGAGGTGCGGGCGCAACACCGAGGGTTGCTATACCGTTGCCGGTCCCAGTCCGGTACGGGCACGACACTGAGGGTTGCGATCTGTTGCCGGTCACGAAAAAAGACAAAAAGGAAAAAAGAAAAAAAAAAAAGAAAGTTCTTTAAGAAGACACAAAAAGGTCAAGCTATAAAGCAAAAGACTGATGCATTTGAATATAATAAAAATAAGAACTTCATACCAAGAGTAGATAAATTATGGTACATTCATACAATGGAAATGGAATACTACTCACCATGAAGAAGGAATGAATTTTTTTTGGCAGCCGACCAATAGGTAAAGGGATCCATACCCTTGATGTTGCTCTAACCAGCTGAGCCAACCGAGGAATGAACTATTGGTACAGGCAATGACTTGAATGAATCTCACTAACAGTATGCTAAGTGAAAGAAGCCAGCCACAGAACAGCACATACAGCATAATTCCTTTTATACAGTCCCCCCTGCCCCAAGACAATATCAATCTGTGGTAACAGAATTCAGAAAGTGATTGTGTGTTGGGATGAGAGACTTGACTAGAAAGGAGCAGGGCAGGACATTCTGGAGTGATGGAAGTCTTCACTGTCTTGGCTTGGGTGGTTATCACATGGGCGTACACGTTTGTCAGAACTCAGCCACCACTCCAGATTTGTTCCTGCCCCATGGTGGCCATGGCACCAAAGGGACGGATAGGTGTGGGTGAGGTGTGGGAGAGGTCGGCATGGAGCATCCTCCCCCTGCCCTGCCCCTGTTCACTGCTGGCCTTGGGACACAACTCTTTTCCTCCCAACTTTCTTTTGTCCCATCTGTAAAGCAGGAGAAGAGGTCCCCCCGATCCCAGCCTTGTCTGACTCCTGGAGCACCTACAGCCACACCCAGGAAGAGTATCTTCAAAGCCTCGTCCAGGGCTATATCCCAGGGCCTTCTGCTAACAGTGCCATTGGACAGACGGGAGACGCAGAGAGGAGATGGAGACCATTGCAAGCCAGGGAGTGCGTGAGGGCAGAGGGGACCAGGAGTCAGCTATCGCACCCTGTCTCCCAGGCAGCCAACAGCTCAGCTGACCTTAAAGTCAGGGCACGTCTCAGCTTGTCTTAACAGCTATTTATAGCTCCTCCGCCTCTTGCTTTGGAGCTGACTGCACTGCGGGCTGCTGGGTCCTCTCTCCACACTGTCTTTCTGTCTCACGCAGGCTTTACACAGAACAGGCACTCAGCCGTGTGTGCCTTATCTATTCCAAATGCCCTTTGAAGCCATTTATACATTTTGTAAGTATTTGATTGTGTTAAAATGCACATAACACAAAATTTACCATCTTAACCATGTTATGTTTTTAAAAGATGATTGGTAAGGGGATCTTAACCCTTGACTTGGTGTTGTCAGCACCACGCTCAGCCAGTGAGCAAACCGGCCATCCCTATATGGGATCCGAACCCGGGGCCTTGGTGTTATCAGCACCGCACTCTACCGAGTGAGCCACGGGCCGGCCCAACCATGTTATGTTTTTAAAAGATGATTGGTAAGGGGATCTTAACCCTTGACTTGGTGTTGTCAGCACCACGCTCAGCCAGTGAGCAAACCGGCCATCCCTATATGGGATCCGAACCCGGGGCCTTGGTGTTATCAGCACCGCACTCTACCGAGTGAGCCACGGGCCGGCCCAACCATGTTATGTTTTTAAAAGATGATTGGTAAGGGGATCTTAACCCTTGACTTGGTGTTGTCAGCACCACGCTCAGCCAGTGAGCAAACCGGCCATCCCTATATGGGATCCGAACCCGGGGCCTTGGTGTTATCAGCACCGCACTCTACCGAGTGAGCCACGGGCCGGCCCAACCATGTTATGTTTTTAAAAGATGATTGGTAAGGGGATCTTAACCCTTGACTTGGTGTTGTCAGCACCACAGTCTCCCAAGTGAGCCACCGGCCAACCCATTCCATCTTAACCGTGTTTAAGCATCTAGTTCATTGTTATGTATTCACGTTGTTTGTTGTGCAACCAATCTCCAGAACGCTTTTCATTTTGCAAAACAGAAACTCTGTCCCCATTAAACAATAACTCCCCATTCCCTCCTCCCCCACCCCCTGGCACCCACCATTTGACTTTCTGTCTCTAAGAATGTGATGACTCTAGATACCTCCTGTAAGTGGAATTGCACAGGGCTTGTCATGACTGGCTTATGGGTTCATCTGCCTTGTCACATGTGTCAGTTTCCTTTTTTGAAGGCTGAATAGTATTCTATTCTACAAGGGTACTTCAAAAAGTTTGTGGAAAAATAGAATTAAAAGATAATATGAATCCTTCCATGATCTTTTGAAGTAGGCTCGTATGTATAGACCACATTTTGTTTAAACAGTCATCTGCAATGGACACTTGGGTTGCTTCCACCTTTTAGCTATTGTGAATAATGCTGCTATGAATGTGGGTGTACAGATATCTCTTTGAGACCCTGTTTTCAATCATTTTGGGTGTATCCCCTGTAGAACTGCTGAATCATATGGTAGTTCTGTTTTTTTTTTTTTTTTTTTTTTTTTTCCTAGCTTTTTTATTTTTTATGTTTTAATCGTATATAGTTAAGGAGTACAACATGATGAGTACAACATGATGTTTTGGTATATTTATACATAGTGAAATTGTTATTATAGACAAGCAAATTAATATATCCATCACCTCAAACAGTTACCCTTAGAAACAAGTATTTCTAATGGCATCCTTAATAATCTGCTAAGTAGAGCAGTTACCTGGTAAACCATACATCCTTGACAGCCCTTTCTCTCCTTTCCCAACTTTGTGTAAGTTACTTGTTCAGATCGGGTTAATGCTGCTTCTTTGAGTTCTGGTCGCACCCTGCAGATATCTACCACTGCATATTCCCCAATAAAGTGCTCTGCTTTTGGATCGGTTCCCTTTTTTAGGTTCTAAACTCCTTGAGGACAGGTGCTATTTCTTTTCATGTTAGTATTCCCCATTCATGCATTTACTCATTAAACACATATTTAAGAACTGCAGTGATATGTTAGTGTGGACACAATTCTAGACTGAGTGAATGCATGCCTTGGGCTGGGCCTTCTTCACACACATTCATTCTGTGCATATGGAATGTAATAGATACTGGAGCTACCACAGCAAACAAATATAGTTATGGTCCCTGCCTTCGGGGGTATATAGGGGGGAAAAAGACATTCAAATCATCACACACAAACAAATGTAATGTTGCAGTCATGACAGGTGCAATGAAGGGTGGGGAACTGGAGCGTAAGTGTGGACCAGAGGAAGTTAGGGGCCGGCCCATGGCTCACTCGGTAGAGTGCGGTGCTGATAACACCAAGGCCCCGGGTTCGGATCCCACATGGGGATGGCCGGTTCGCTCACTGGCTGAGCGTGGTACTGACAACACCAAGTCAAGGGGATGGCCTGTGGCTCACTCGGGAGAGTGTGGTGCTGATAACACCAAGGCCACGGGTTCGGATCCCATATAGGGATGGCCGGTTCGCTCACTGGCTGAGCGTGGTACTGACAACACCAAGTCAAGGGTTAAGATCCCCTTACCGGCCATCTTTTAAAAAAAAAAAAAAGAATTGGTCAGCTCAGAGAACGCTTTCCCAAGAAAGTGGCACTGGACTGAGATCTGAAGCTTGACAGAGAGGAGGGAGCAGTGTCCTAGCAAGAGGGAACCGGCATGTGCAAAGCCGTGAGTCACACAGTGGTTAGAGATACTTTTGGCTCCAAGAAACAGAAAATCTGACTGCTGGTGACTTAAACCAATTGGGGTTTATTTTTTTTACACAACAAGTGTGGAAGTGGTGGCTGCTGGCACCGGTTCAACTGCTCCACACTCCACACCGTCACTAAGGAGGCGGGCTCTTTCTGTTCTCTGCTCTGCTGTCCTCCATGTTACAGCTTGTTCTCAGGTTCGTCCTCTTATCAGCCCAGCTCCGGACATCAGGATGATTTTCGAAGACAAAAAGCAGGGAGGAGCCAGGGGGAGCATGTTTCTCATTCAGCAAAGAGAGATCTTTCCAGAAGCCTCCTGCATCCCTCATAGCTCACTGATGGAGCTGATCGTAAGGCCATGCCTTGCTGCAAGGGAGGCCAGGAAAGCCAGTATTTGGCTCCAGTGGTGGAAATGGGCAAAGGAGAGAAGGTTGGGAATGGCTTGGGGTGGCCACACGGTGGGAGGGAGCAAGGCAAGAAACTTCTAGAAACTTTAAAAAGGGAGTTTTGTAGAAACATGGAGTTGGAGGGGTAAGTAGAGGTCTGTATTAGTTTGCCAGGGCTACCATAACAAAGCACCACAGGCTGGGCATATTAAACAACAGAAATTAATTTTCGCATGATTCTGGAGGATAGAAGTCCAAGATCAATGTGTCACAGCAGGGTTTCTCCTGAGACCTCTCTCCTTGGTTTGTAAATGGCCCTCATCTGTGTGTATGTGTCCTAACCTCTTCTTATAAGGATAATAGTCATATTGGAATAGGGTCCACACTAATGACCTCATTTTAATTGCCTTTTTAAGGAACTTATCTCCAAATACAGTCACATTCTGATGTACTGGGGTTAGGACTTCATCATATAAATTTGGGGGGGACACAATTCAACCCACAACCAGGCCAAACTTCATAAGGCACTGTAGGTCATGTTAAGGATTTTCATTTTCATTTTTTTTTTTTTTTTTTAAAAGATGACCGGTAAGGGGATCTTAACCCTTGACTTGGTGTTGTCAGCACCACGCTCACCCAGTGAGCAAACCGGCCATCCCTATATGGGATCCGAACCCGTGGCCTTGGTGTTATCAGCACCGCACTCTCCCGAGTGAGCCACAGGCCGGCCCTTCATTTTCATTTTAAAAGTAGTCCGAATCCATGAAGAAATATTAAGCAGGAGAACAATATAAGCATCTTCAGATTCAGAAGACCACTGGGTGCAGTGCAGAGGATGGAATGGAAGGGGACAGAGTGGATGCCCAAAGACCAACTCTGAGGCCACTGGAATAGCCCAGCATGAAATGATGGTATCTGGGCTGGCTAGTTAGCTCAGTTGCTCAGCTGGTTAGAACTTGGTGCTGATAGGGCCGGCCCATGGCTCACTGGGAGAGTGTGATGCTGACAACACCATGTCAAGAGTTAAGATCCCCTTACCAGTCACCTTTTTTAAAAAAACAAAACAAAAACAAACAAAAATAAACTTGGTGCTGATAACACCAAGGTCCAAGATTTGATTCCAGTACCAGCCAACTGCAAAAGAAAAAGAAAAGAAAAGAAATGATGGTGTCTTGGCTCAGGGTGATGGTGGTGGAAATGGAGAGAAGTGGGCAAGTTTTGAGACAGATTGCAGAAGTAAAGATGCCAGGACTTGGGCACAGGTGGGCTGGGGGAGAGAGAGAGAGATGAAGGCACCTGTAGCCTCTGCTGGCTCCTGTGTGGGGAGCCAATGCTCAGGAGCTGGGCTGGCTCTGTGAGAAGCAACAGGGGGCTGCAGGTGCCAGGCTGGGGTAGGGTGGGCAAGGGCAAGGCTGCCTGCAGGCTGGCGGGAGGGGGACGTGGCAGGGGATCTTCATTGCTCTTTGGGGGTGAGTTTTGGGAGCTCAGATCCCAGTCCTCATAGGACAGATAACTTCAGGCATTATCTTGCCCAGTGCTCTGATCCACAGGCATTGGTTTCATCCATCACTTACGTGCATATTTTTATTTTTTGCACAGTAGGCACAAGATACTGTGTGATGTATGTGAGCTAACTAGCAAATGCAGAATGCTTTGCTGCAATCCCTCAGATCAGTGCCCCCAGACAAGTGTGAGCAGCAGCCAGATAGCTGGATAGATGCTGCACCTGTGATTATCCCAGGGTGGAAGAGGAGTCTGTATCACTCCTACCCCCAACTCACAATACCCCTGGCCCCTCCCTGCAAGTGGCCACCTCAGGATGCCCCCACTGCAGTCTTTCTGGGTTTGATAACTTCCACGTGGCTGTGCAGGGGCCAAGGAAAGACTTCCCCATCAACCCCCTGAAGGTTCTCTGAAAAATCACCTGATAAACACTGATTAATATGAAGAAAAAGGCAAAACAATTAAAAAAAAAAAAAAAAAAAGACGACCGGTAAGGGGATCTTAACCCTTGACTTGGTGTTGTCAGCACCAAGCTCTCTGAAGTGAGCGAACCGGCCATCCCTATATGGGATCTGAACCCATGGCCTTGGTGTTATCAGCACCGCACTCTCCGGAGTGAGCCATGGGCCGGCCCTTGAGGCTTCTGAGGCTTTCACTTTAGGATATCACTTTCTGAGCCCCAACAGCTGGTAGAGTGACACCAATGATACCCCAAAGCACACTGGGAACTGAGGTGGGGGGGGAATCTGCTCAGGAGGAACACTGGCTCTCACTACGTCTCCTCACTGGTCTCCAGCAAGCCCACCCATCTCTGACCACATAGAGACGGCTCCCTGGGATCCAGCCACACAGGTCTCAGCAGGTCCTGGGTTACACCAAGTGTGGCCCCACTTCAGGGCTTCTACACTAGTCCCTTAGGTTTTCACATGGCTCATTCTTTTGAATCCTTTAAGTCTCCGTTCAAATATCGTCTTAGAAAGGTTCCCTGACCTCCCTGTACAAGTGAAGGAATGAATTAATTCAAGATGCTATCATCCCCTAAGACCTGGCCCATGTAGGCTGAACCTCAAAGAAAGAAGCTTTTTCTTTTTAAAGCAACCCTGTATTTTAACTAAGTAAGGCTGGGGAATTCTTAATTTCATTCTCAGCATCCACTTCTTAGTTTCTATGGAGATGAGGCTGCCCTCCCCTGCCTTTCCTTCCAAGAAAGCGTGGTGTGTCTATGAGAGAAGACAGTTGGAGCAGCATTTGTTCTAAGGGCTAACACACAAACACATGTGCCACACACAAACACACAGCACACAACACACACACACCTCGCCACTCAATGCAGTCAGGCTTTCTATAAATGTGCAGTGCAAGCATGTGCACTAACATGCATAATTTCATTTATAACTTTTAAACCACAAAGAAATCAAATGTTAAATAAAAACTGTAGGAGGCTATTGTTATGGAATAAGTTCCTGCACTAGACCAGACTAAAAAGAGACAGAGATCCAATCTCCTGAACAGACCAGTTTAAATCTTCAATAGGCATGATAATAAAGTTCCCTCCCCTTTTCCTTTTTTTTTTTTTTGGCAGCTGGCTGGTATGGGGATCCAAACCCTTAACCTTGGTATTATAATGCCACACTCTAACCAACTGAGAAACCAACCAGCCAAGCCCTGCTTTAATCCTTACACAAAAAGGATAGCTTGAAGCAACCTGATGTTAAATAATCTGTTATTTTTCTCTTGTTCTGTCTCCCTGTTTCCACCTTACAAGGAAAGTACTTTGAAATAACCAATCCACTTTTTGTTCTATTTCTGCTTTCCTCAGCCTTTTTTGTCTACAACTCCAAACTCTTGCTCAGCTCATTGGAACACATTCTTTTTTATGGAATGAAGTTTTGCCAGTTTTAGAATTGCAATAAAGCCAATTGAGATTTTTTTTGTTGTTGTTAATTAAACCCCTTTTGGAAAAAAAATGACATATTAACATTGTGTTTCTTGGGCCGGCCCGTGGCTCACTCAGGAGAGTGCAGTGCTGATAACACCAAGGCCACGGGTTCAGATCCCATACAGGGATGGCCAGTTAGCTCAATGGGTGAGCGTGGTGCTGACAACACGAAGTCAAGGGTTAAGATCCCCTTACCGGTCATCTTTAAAAAAAAAAAAACAAAAAACATTGTGTTTCTTGTGTAGACCAGAGTTTCCAGATTAAGGTTTTCAAAGTTTGTGCAACTGGGGTAACTTGTCCAATGTTACACAGCTACTATGTTCAGGCACAAAAAAAACCCATATATAGCCCAGCTTTTCTGCTCAGGCCCGATTTTAAGTCTCCTGTTCTGCAGACTCCTCATCAAGCTGTGCAACATTTTTGTTTTAATAAATATGAACAACACACTCAGGAAATGACTATAGCTTTCTGCAAAATTATGAAGGAGATACCTACCACCCCCTCTTGTTAAGAGGAATGTTTTATACCCCACTTGGTGGAAACAATGTCTTCCCTTGTTCCCACCAAATATTTGTAAGCTGGCCTTGACTTCAGTCAGTGGAGGTGGATCAGGCAAGTCTCATTTGCTCCATGGGAGTCCTCCCCAGCACATGGGCATCCTTGTCTGGCCCTGGCATCTGAGAAGGCATGACAAACCTCAGAAGTCGCTTGGTGCCCTCAGATCACACTATGCCGTTACTGCACCTGCGATTAAGAACCTGGCCATGTGTGTAATGCTAGCACAGCACAGTCCCTAATAAATATGTCATGAGTGGCGCTGGCCGGTTAGCTCAGTTAAAGCTCAGTGTTGCAACATCAAGGTCAAGGGTTTGAATCCCCATACCGGCCAGCAGCCAAAAAAAAAAAAAAAAAAATTGCGAGTGAAGAAATGTATGAATTGCCCATTTGCTAAACTTTTACTCAACAAACTAAAACAGAGATGGCTTTTTGTTTATTTTATTTTGTTTCCGTATACTACAAAATATTATTCCTACTTGGTATGGATGTTGAGCCAAGGTACAGTATTGCTGGGTAATTCTATAACATCCGAGAATTTTCATTCATTACCCAAATATTATTGAGCACTTGTTGTGTGCACTAGGCACTTGGGATATGTCTGACTGAGACAGGGAAAGATCCCTGCCCTCAGAGATTGTATTCTAGCTGGAAGAGACAGACAATAAATAAACACATTCTATAGTAAGTTAGGAGGTAAATGCTATATGGAATAAAGAAAAAATAGGGCAGAGGAGGGCATGAGGAATGTAGCAGTGTGAAGGGGGTGAGAAAACAGGTTGCCATATGAGGGGCTGGCCAGTTAACTCACTTGCTTAGAACACGGTGCTAATAAAAAAGCAGTAGGAGGGGGCCGGCCCTGTGGCGCACTGCTACAGTGCGCCGCTTGGGAAGCGCGGCGGCGCTCCCGCCGAGGGTTCGGATCCCACATACAGACCGGCCGCTCACTGGCTGAGCAAGGTGTGGGGGCAACACCGAGGGTTGTGATCCCGTAGCTGGTCCCGGTCTGGTACGGGGGCGGCACTGAGGGCTGCGATCCGTTTCCGGTCCCGAAAAAAGACAAAAAGGAAAAAAAAAAAAAAAAAAAAG
>NW_007729475.1:17006-23654 GCF_000696425.1 Galeopterus variegatus
CCGGTCACGAAAAAAGACAAAAAGGAAAAAAAAAAAAAAAAAAAGCAGAAGGAGGATAAATTGAAATTTAAGAATTTCTTGTTGTGAAACTGAGACTTTTTTTTTTTTTTTTTAAAAGATGACCGGTAAGGGGATCTTAACCCTTGACTTGGTGTTGTCAGCACCACGCTCACCCAGTGAGCGAACCGGCCATCCCTATATGGGATCCGAACCCAGGGCCTTGGTGTTATCAGCACCACACTCTCCCGAGTGAGCCACGGGCTGTCCCTGAAACTGAGACTTGAGCCAAAGTTTGGAGGAAGTAGCTAAGCACATATGTGGGTCCCAAGGGTTCCCAGCACAGAAATGGCTAATGCAAAGGCCCTGTGAGAGTTCTTGAAAAGAAGAAAGAAAGAAGGGCCGGCCCGTGGCTCACTCGGGAGAGTGCGGTGCTGATAGCACCAGGGCCACAGGTTCGGATCCCATGTAGGGATGGCCAGTTCGCTCACTGGGTGAGCGTGGTGCTGACAACACCAAGTCAAGGGTTAAGATCCCCTTACCGGTCATCTTTTTGAAAAAAAAAAAAAAAAAGAAGAAGAAGAAGAAGAAAGAAAGGGAGAGATATAGGAGATGAGGTTTGAGAGGGGAAAGATTAAAGGAGGTGAGGTCTGAGAAGGAGGAGAAGCCAGATCATACAGGGACTTGTAGGCCTCTCAACCCGGATTGAGACCCTCGTTGGGGGGCTTTTGTGGAAGTAGAGATAACCCCCAACCTTTTTGGTAAACAATACCAGATACTTAGGACCTTCCATTACCAGGTGCTTAAGACCTTCCGTCGCCAGAAGATTAGGACTTTCCACTGCCAGGGGGAAGGGACTTTCCAAACAGCCCAAAGTTCACCCTGTCCCAGGAAGGGAGTATGCTCACCTGATTGCAGGAACAGCATGATACCTTATCTTTGGACACCAAGGGAGGAAAGACAGGGGGTGGACCATTGGTCAATACCTCAGTCTTTCCTTTGCCCGCCAAAAGCTAAAAGCCCAATGATTTTAAAAATTGCTTAAAGTGGCCAATAAACGGCATAAAACCCAGCCTGTTACCAAAGCCTGCCTACCAAACTGTATAAAAGATACTTGAGTTAAGAGCTCATGGCCGCTCCTGTCCTGAAAATGGGGCGACCTCCAGCATGCTGGAAATAAAAACCTCTTGCTTTTGCATCGATCTCTGCCTTCTGGTCTTTGCGAGATGAGCCTTCCCATCAAGTAAGATTTGTGCTTTTGGGCTGGTCTTACACTTTGAGCAGAGGAGTGACAAGTGACAAGATCAGTCTAGCTGCCAGGCTGAGGGGGAAGACCTAAAATTCAGAATTCTGAACTTGGTTGGGCACGTGTGGATTTGGGACAGCCCTGGGTCCCATCATCCCTCCGTCTTTAGGACCTGACTGGGAATTGTTTCTGAAGGTCAGACTCAGGTCCTTTCACGATGTGTTACTGAAACTCAGATCTTTTATGATCTCGTGTGATTGCCTTGAGGACTCTGAGCTGGGCACCAATGCTTCCAGGTGAGGGCAGCGGTAAAGAGACAAAAAACAAAAACAAAAACACAAAAAATCCATAATTTACAAAAGGATTAGCCTAAAGTAGAAAAATTGTTTTAAGTTTAGGTGATGCTTTTTCTTTTTCTTTTTTTTTTTTTTAAAGATGGCCGGTAAGGGGATCTTAACCCTTGATTTGGTGTTGTCAGCACCACGCTCAACCAGTGAGCAAACCGGCCATCCCTATATGGGATCCGAACCCGGGGCCTTGGTGTTATTAGCACCACACTCTCCCGAGTGAGCCACAGCTGGACCTAGGTGATGCTTTTTCTTACTATACCTTTTTTTTTTTTTTTGGCAGCTGGCTGATATGGGGATTCACACCCTTGACCTTGTTGTTACACCACACTCTAACCAACTGAGCTAAGCAGCCAGTCCTCCCTCTGCTTTAAAAAAAAGTGGGGTTTTTTATTACTTGCTTGATAAAACCCAACAGGTAAAAGCTACCAGGAATACATCTGTAGTCCAACAAAATTAAATTTATTAAGTTGCTGCAGCAGGAAGACCGTACAGCGGGGGAATAGTGGGACATCTTGGAAAGGGGTTGAAGCTTGTGCTGGGTGATTCTGAGGGGAGACGGGGGGAAGAGACCAGCTCTGGGTTGGGTGCTGTCATGGAGGAGGGGCAGTTTAGGAACTGGGTGTCTCTGCAGTCTTTGTTCTGCAGGCCAAGGGGAGAAATTAAGTGGGGCTGGAGAATTAATGAGTAAAAATGCAGTAATTACTCAAAAGAAAGGAATTGTTAGTCTTCTTGCTGCTGTGGTGAGGTCTTGGGAGAAACATTGTTTTCTCTTGGTTTCACCACTGTCTTTGTCTCTGTTGGGTACATAGTGGTCTGATTATCAATAGGCTGATTTTCACTTTTTCAAAGTAGACTATTGTCAAAGGACAAAATTACAACATATCCAAAGACCTCAACTGGCTTTACTTGTGATTCTAGGATCAGGCAACACTTTATTCCATAAAATAGAGTAAATGTTCCAATGAGCTGGGCAAAAGGGTTTAGCTTTAGAAACAAAAAAAAGGGCTAAAAAGGCAGAAACGAAGAACAAAAAGCAGATTGGTTATTTCAAAGTTACTTTCCTTGTAAGGTGGGGACAGGGAGACAGAACAATAGACAAATAACTGGTTAACGTCCGGTTCCTTCAGGCTATCTCTTTTGTGCAAGGATTAAAGCAGAGAGAACTTCATTATCATGCCCATTAAAGATTTAAACTGGCTTGTTTGGGAAACTGGCTGTTATCTCTTTCCTGATCCTGGGAAGGTCAGACGACAATTTAATTTGGGCTTGGTGAATGGAACTTTAGCAGGGGTGACTCCATTTTTATTTTTAGTCTGGTCTGTTGGGGCCTAGTGCAGGACCTCAGTCTAAAACAATGGACTCCTACAATTTTTACTGAACACTATTGTTTTAGTCAGTTTTGTGTTGCTATAACAGAACTACCTGAGACTGGGTAATTTATAAGGAAAGGAGGTTTATTAGGCTTACGATTCTGGGACAGCTGCATCTGGCATGGGCCTCAGGCTGCTTCTACTCATGGTGGAAAGCAGCAGGCAGGCAGCGGGTACAAGCAGATCACATGGTGAGAAGAAGCAAGAGAGAGAGAGAAGGTGTCAGGGTCTTTTAAACAACAAGCTCTCGTGGAAACTAATAGAGCTAGAACTCACTCATTTAACCCCCCTCCCCCAGGGACAGCATTAATCAATTCATAAGGGATCTGTCTCCATGACTCGATCACTTTCCAATACTGCCACATTTGGGATCAAAATTTCCAAATGTGTTTTGGAGGGGACAACACATCCAAACTCCATCAACTATGTAGAAAAGTAAATTCTATTTTTTTTTTTTTTTTTTTATAAAAAGATGACCGGTAAGGGAATCTTAACCCTTGACTTGGTGTTGTCAGCACCACGTTCAGCCAGCGAGCGCACCGGCCATCCCTATACGGGATCCGAACCCGGGGCCTTGGTGTTATCAGCACCGCACTCTCCCGAGTGAGCCACGGGCCGGCCCTAGAAAAGTAAATTCTAAGGCTTTATAAAAACTACCTATGGAAGTTCAGGATTTAACATACAGCATCTGAGTGGACAGTGGGCATTAATGGGGAAAGAGAATTAAAAACACATTTTCAGTTTTAGAAACAATCCTCAGAATGTGGGACATGGAGATCTTCCATTTGTGACAACATGGATGAACCTGGAGGACATCATGCTAAATGAAATAAACCAGACACAAAGAAAAATATTGCATTACCTCACTTACATGTGGAATCTAAAAAAAGTCAAATACGTAGAAACAGAGAGTAGCACAGTAGTTATTAGGGGTGGGGTGGAGGTGGGGGAAATTGCGAGATTATCAAAAAGTGCAAAGTTGCAGTTATGCAGGATGAATAAGCCTAAAGAACTAATGTACTTACTGCAAGAGGACTACAATAATAATATTGGTCGGTCTGAGTGCAGTGGTGTTTACGACTAATTGATTGATCACAACCAGTTACAGATTTCTTTGTTCCTTCTCCATTCCCACTGCTTCACTGACTTGTTTTAAAAACAAGAAAATTGTATGCTGGAAATTTGCTAAGAGAGTAGAGTTTAGGTGCTTACCACACACCCACAAAAAGGTAATCAGGCGAGGTGATGGTTAGGTTAACCTGCTTGACTGTAGTAATCATTTCACTATGTATATGTATATTAAAGCTCCATGGTTTTATCCATTAAATATATACAATAAAAAAATCACATAACAAAAAAGAAGCTGGGATTGAAACAGAGTAAGGCTAGGTCTGTGAACCAAACTGACTCCATTTTCCCTGCAGAGGCCACGTTGTTACTTTTCCCCTCCTCAGTCATGAGACCCCCAGGGCAAATGATTACATGGGCTGCCCTAATAAAAGAGATTGAGATAAGAGAGGAAGCAGGTATTGACTGAGGTGGAAAACCCCTCCCCAAGGCTTGTTTACCACAATTATAAAAGTTACAGATTAACTTTAAGACCCCTTTAGGAATTCCCACATGTGCACAAAGCTTCAAGGTGACTGCTACAGTGACCCTCCTGGGGTGACAATGATGAACACCACTGCCATCTTGGACCTACTGAGCAGGCACCCATGACGCAACCAGGAAGTACAGAATGGACCACCTCCAGTGACGCTGGCCTTTACCCCTTAGCTCCTTTCTCTATAAAAGAACCTGAACAGCTCCTCTCAGGGGGCTCACTTTACTGTGGCTATCTCCCTTATGCATAAGCTTATCTCCTCGTTTAATAAAGCATTCCTTGCTTTACTGCTGGGTACATTGTTCATTTCTATGACTTTGGAATACAAGAGCCTAATTTAATCACCTGGTGAAAAGTGGGAAGCTTTGGGCACCAGAGAAGACTGTAGCTGCAAGAGGCAAATGGCCACTGGAACTATTCTGCTCCCATGTCAACACTGCTGGTAAGTTTCTCCTGCAATCCCTGGCCTAAATTCTGACAAGGCAATGCTTTATTCTCTTTTACTCTTTTCCCCTTTATCTTCCTCTTTTTTTTGGTGGCTGGCCGGTATGGGGATCTGAACCCTTGACCTTGGTGTTACAAGACTGTGCTCTAACCAACTGAGCTAACCGGCCAGCCCCTTTTCTTCCTCTTTAAAGTGACTGCTGGACAACAACAGCTTAAACTCCTGTCAGCCTGTGAGGAGCCTGCTCCCTCTGGGCGGCAGAGGCTTGCCCTCACGGGTGACTAGCAGAGGTGGGAAGGCCAGTCCTACACCATGAAGATCTTGCTTGAGCAGGTTCTCCCTGATGGGGGATTCATGAGAGTGGTGGGGATTCATTCCCATGCCGCACGGTGACTGGAAGTCTGGAAGCTGCTAGAATTCTCTTTACCTTCCTCTGATTTTCTGAGCCCTCTTCTGTTTGGTTGGATTATATCCACTGCTATGTAGGTGCACCCTGGAGAGCTCCTGGCTATGCTTTGCTTCTCTGATTTAAATCTAGTCGGTACTTTTCTTCTTCGTGCCAACAGTGGGGACAACTGCTTTTGTGGAATAGGTTGGTGCTGCCGATTAGGACTAGGATAAACTGGACCCCCCCACTGCTCCTCTTTTGTTTGCTTGGTTAGACGTAGTTGAGTACCGGTAATCTGAATAAACCGTCCAATCCTTGCACCAACTTTTGGACTTCCAGGTCATTTGTTTCATGTGAGAGGGCATGCCGAGCCTGGTGTAAGAGGATATTCCAGACACTTTGTCATTCTGTTAACTGTATTGTGAAGACAGTACTAAGGGTTTTCAATGGACTCTCATTTTCACAACCACCTTTGGGGTATGTACTATTATTATTATGTTTTTACAGATGGAGATAACTTGCTCAAAGACACATAGCTAGGAATGAGAGGAGGGAGATAATAGGCACGTGTCCACTCCAGAGGCCTTGGTTAGCCACCATGCTATCCTCTTGAGCTGAGAGAGGTTAAAATACCTGGCCAAGGTCACACCACTGATATCTGGGATAAGAGGTAATGTTTAAGTGTCATGTACAAGGCACTAACCTTAGGGATTTCCGCACGTGTCCTATAATCTTCACAGCAATCCTAAGAGGCAGGGTGCACTCTCATCGTCCTTAGAGAGAGGAGGAAACTGAGGCTCGGCGAGGATAGGTATCTAGCCTACGCTTATACTTGGGAAATGGGAAAGTCCGGATTCAAACCCAGGTCTTCGGCCCCAAGTCCCAAATTCCTCCCCTTCTACTTGACTGTTCACCGGGAACCGAGCCTTTGAATGCGGCCACCCAGCCTTGGAGCCCCCGGGCACACCTGCGCGGCTCCGGAGCGGGCCCCGCCCCCCGCGAGACGTCTCCACCAATCAGCGGCGCAGGGGGCGGGCCTCGGGCGCGCACGCTCCGGACCCGCAGTTCAAGTGGCGAGAGCGCAGGGAGACGCGCCGCGCAGCCGGCGGGGACCGAGCGGACTCCTCGGTCTCCTTCCCCCCTCGCCTGGCCTCGCCGCCTTCTCCTCCCCGCAGCCGGACCGGAACTATGTGATCCCGGAAGTTCCGGGGCCATTGCTGTGTGGGATAAACAGTAATGGCGGAGGCTG
>NW_007729475.1:23684-26560 GCF_000696425.1 Galeopterus variegatus
CCGCCTCGCCGCCCGCCACTGCGTCAACCCCCGCCGGGTCGCGGAGGCCGCGCCGCGCGCGATCGCTTCGGGGGCCGCCGCCGCTGCAGCGCCACGTCCCCTCCCCTGCGCCCGGTCCGCGCTCCGCCGCGAGCGCCGTGCGGAGAGAGGTAGGGCGACTCCTCCCCTGCTGGGTCCCGGGTGTGTGTGTCGATGGACGCCCCCCCACTTCTAGCTCTCGAGGGTCGGGATGGGGCAGGAGGCTGCCGCCCTGAGCCGGCCTCCCGGCGACCCTCTCCGGGCCGGGCCTGGGAGACCCCGCCGTGGGCCCCAGCGAGCTGGCCTGGCTCCCGGGGCCTCTCCTCCGCCCGTGTCATCCGTTTGTAACGTCCTTTAACGTCTCTCCGCCCCCGCCCCACCATGAGAAGCGGCTTTTGTGTTTCTTTGTATGTTTGTCGAGGTTGGCGGTTCTGAGCTTTGTCTTAGAGCCGAGCGGCCGGGGGGTCCGGGGTCGTCTCCCCCACCCATGGATTCACGGGCGGCCGGCGTCGCCCTCCCCCAGCGCACGGTTCCTCTTTGGAAATGCTCGCATCTCACTTCTTTTTTTTTTAAAGATGACCGGTAAGGGGATCTCAACCCTTGACTTGGTGTTGTCAGCACCATGCTCAGCCAGTGAGCAAACCGGCCATCCCTATATAGGATCCGAACCCGTGGCCTTGGTGTTATCAGCACCGCACTCTACCGAGTGAGCCACGGGCTGGCCCTCGCATCTCACTTCTAAAGGCGGTGGAAGCTCGTTGCTTCCCGAGGACAGCGGTTTGGTTCTGGTTCGGTTTGCGAGACGAAAATCTTGGTAAAATGAGGGGTGAGTGGAGGCAGGTTGTTGGGACGCGTGCGCTTGTTTAAAGATGACCGAGCTGTACGCATAAGAGGACAATTGTATGTCGTACTCCGATTTATAAGCAGTGATCAGGAGCGACTTCAGGCTTTTCTTATCGGTTGAAATCATCCCACTAAAAGGCCAGTTTTTACCTGGGTGGGATAATTTACATGCAGATACGTAAAAATATTCCTGATATACAGAATTCACTGTCGTGGCATTAAACGGCGAGATTGAAGCATTCCCAGTCTTGAATATGATACATTTATTAACGGGGAGATGGAAGGCTTCTCAGTCTTTAATATACATTTAGGGCGTGCATGGTAACCTTAATTCAGTAGTGGGATGCAGAAGAATATAAGCAATTTCAGGTAACTCGTCTTATTCGTATGTAGATCCTAAGAATGGAATCAAATGCACTATCACAAGGAATGAGAATTTTTTTTTTTTAAAAAAAGATGACCGGTAAGGGGATCTTAACCCTCGACTTGGTGTTGTCAGCACCACGCTCAGCCAGTGAGCGAACCGGCCATCCCTATATGGGATCCGAACCCGTGGCCTTGGTGTTATCAGCACCGCACTCTACCGAGTGAGCCACAGGCCGGCCCTAGGAATGAGAATTTTAAAGTTAGTATTTACGGAACCAATTATTTGAATCACTGTTTATTTCTCTTTTCTACGATGCTGCAGTTGATTTATATGACCTAATTGAGTCTTTTAAAAACAAAAACTAATGTAACCTTTCTGTGCCTGAATTTAACTTCCCATTTCATCCTGCTGCCCCAATCTACCTCCATACACTGAAAATAATTTTCCTTGAATATGTGAGTTCTTTAGGAAGTCCGTAAGGTCCCTCGATTTTTACCCACTGTCTCCAACCCTTGAATACCATCACCAACCTGACATTTCTGTACCTATTATCCTATTGTGTCTGTAACTTGTCACAGACTCATAGACCTCTGCAGAAAATTCATGGTCACTTTCAACACTTTTCTTTCCCCTCTGTTAGGTACTTTTCCCTGTTCTATTTCCCCTTTTCTAGTTCCTTACTAGTATCATAAGGATTCTAACCAGTTTACCAGACTAATCGTTCCTCTTTGCCTTTCTCTAGGATCTTTGAGTTAGTGAAATATCCTAGATGTTTCCTGGACTAGTGGGAATTCTTTGCCTGTGAACCAGTAGATTATATATTTAAGAAATTTGTATAGTTGAGTAACCTAATAATTTGAAAAATCATTATGTAAAAGATAGTAGGTATTAGATGTATTAGCTTTTTTTTTTTTTTCTTTTTGGTATAGACTTGTCCGTAGCTTTTGTTTGTTGAGACAGTTTATAAAAAGTACATGTTGATTCATCTTGGTTGTTACGGTTTGACATTGTTTTCGGTTGTTTTAGGTATCAATATGACCTCATTTAAAAAAATCTTTCCTTTGGATAGAGGAATAGCAACTATGATATCTATTTTCGAGACTTGGAGCTCCCTGAGAGGATTAGGTACCATGTTTTATCACTGTACCTGCGGGGCTTTCCTCAGTTCCTGGCATAGAGCAGATACTCAGGAAGTGCTTGAATTGATGTTGATAAAGTCATATCTAAAATTGCCCGTTTTAATATAAGCTTGTAAGATTCCTCTGCTTTCATTTTTTTAAACACTTGTAAATTAGCAAAGACAAAGAACTTAATAGAATGTGTGTTTATTTTGGGGGGACTAATACAGAAAGTAAGCATTGAATGCTTACAATAAGAGAGGCAGGTACTAGACGTTAAAAGGAATGCTGAAGGGTTGTAGTATAAATAAATGTTTTCAGTGTGTTTGATAGTTAAACCTCCTTTAAAGACGATTCAAGGTAGTGGTGTGTTGTAGTGTTTGTGCTGATTTCTCCCTATAAGAGATCACTCCTCTGTCTAGGAATTCGACTAAGGCTATTTTCACTTAAGCTATAATCTTCTTTACGTTAGTTCTTTAGATAAGAATGTTTTCTTTTTTTTTTTTTTTTTTTTTTTTTTTTTTTTTTTT
>NW_007729475.1:27493-28007 GCF_000696425.1 Galeopterus variegatus
AAAAAAAAAAAAAAAAAAAATTCTCATTTTTTTTCTGTAGTTTAAGGAAAAGCTAGAATACCTTTCTTCTGTGTTATGCTGCCACCACCAGGCCGTTTTTCATACCTTTTATTATTAGAGGAATACTATGAAATCGAAATGCTCCATTGCTGCTTCTAGTTTCCTTGAATGCATAGGGTTAAAGCTGATTAAAGACAAGCTGTAACTTGCAAATTGTTTTGAATTTAGACACTCCTTTGTTGGAATGCTTCTGCGATGGTAGGTGAGTGTTCTGGTCGTTGAAATAATACAGAAAAACAAAGCATTTTTTTTCATTCTGATTTTTCAAAATATTTTTTGTTTTGTTTTTAAAAAGTGTAGTGAATGTAGCTTAAAATGAATAAAATCCTTCTAGAATTCTTTATTCAAGGGCTGTGATGTCCCTAGTGAAATTTATTACTCACAAACTATATACTGTAGTGTTTTTTGGAGGAGAGATGGAGGTGTGATACACTTAGATGGCATTGAAAAGTTA
>NW_007729475.1:28103-30237 GCF_000696425.1 Galeopterus variegatus
CTGTAGTGTTTTTTGGAGGAGAGATGGAGGTGTGATACACTTAGATGGCATTGAAAAGTTATCCAGCCCAAGCAAAGAAAAGTTAATTTGCTCTTAGCCCAGTGATTGACCATGATACCTAACTGTCTTCTACAGCTTTTGTTTGAATATGTAAGTGTATAAGTGCTATAGGAGATAAAAAGCAGAATAAACTGTGGTCTTTTCCCACCAGGAATTTACAATCTAGTTGAGAAACAGGGTACATGCACATCAAAAATTAAGTATCAAAGTAAGAAATGTCACAGCAGGTAAAGTGATTAAATGCCACGTTAGTTAACATCCTAGAAAATTTTATTTATTTATTTATTTTTGGTAGCTGGCCACTATGAGGATTGAACCTTTGACCATCGTCTTATCAACACTGCGCTCTAACCAACTGAACAAACCTGTCGGCCCCAATATTCTGCAGTTTCTAAAAATCCCCAGAGTGAGGGTGGTGGTTGGTTTTCTCGTACCCTCATAAGCTACTTACTGGGGCTTCTTGTTCTGTATCCCAGTGACCATGCTTAGATTTCCAAGGGGTACAGCAGTAGGGGAATTCTGGTAAATTGTATTTGTCTTTATTATTGGACAATGTCTGCTTGGAGTCAGAACCTTCACAGTGGAAGGAGCTTTAGAAATCGTATGGCACAGCTTTCACCAAAGGCACGTTCAGCCTGGGCAGTGGCATCACGGTGAATTTGGATGGTGGTTTTTTGGTGGTAGCATTTAAAAACAAAAGTACTTATTTTTATTGATTTTGTTTTGGGGAGAAATTCTTGGAAGTGGGTCGCCTTGTCCTCTTTCTCTCATCTGTTATAAGTTACACTCTTAGATATATATAGAGATGGGTTGGCAAAAAGGGATTTCACTGTGAGGACTGTTTATAACTCTGGGTATATCAAGAGTGTTAGTATTACTGAGACAAAAGGCAAGTAAAACAAACCAAGAAACCAGACCATACATACTGAACGACTATGTAAAGTAATGCCTAGTATTTGGCAGTAACTAATTAGGGCTTGTATTCTAGTGTTTCTGTTGATTCTACAATATCAGGTGGTTAAATGTTTCCTTGAATTCTTTCAAGGATGCTAGTTCTGGACCTCGGGAACTTTTTTCATTGCTGGGTAGCTTATTTCTCAGTTCTTGTGTTGAGCCAGACCTGTTGTAGCTTCCCACATGTATTCACTTTGTCCGAATGGTGCTGGAAAAGGTTATTATTGCTTTGTCTTCTGGCTGAACTACTCCAGTTACTTGAAATCTTGTGGGATGATATCTAGGTCTCCTGCCCTCTTGGTTGCCTTATTTTTTAATTGATTTGTTCATATACACCTCTTAAGGCATTGTCAGAAACAAATGTGTTCAAGGCTTGGTCTGACAGGGCAGAGATGTGGAAGGAAGGATGTGAGAATGCCCATGAGTACCATGAGCACATGACACTATGCCAGTCACTTCACTCATACTGTTTCCCAAGAGTTGGTGTAACTCAGATTAAACAGTTTACCAAGGATCACACAGTAAGAAGTGACAAAGGTGGAATTTAAACAGTCTTCCTAATTCTGAACATTTGCACTTTTTATTACTACTTGGATCAGAACAATCTGCTTCTACTGATGCAGCTTGATTGCATTAATTGTTCTGGTAGCTATATTAACTGTTGGTACTTGAAATTTGTGATCAGTTAGAGTCTCTAGACTTACAAGAATAATCAGTTGGCCAAGATGGGTCACCTGGAAGGCAGTTTAGTGTTTTAAAATTTAAATCTGACTCTGACACTTCCCTGAAGTTTTAGGCCCTAAAGAATCTGTTCCCCACCTGTCCAGCCTCATCTCCCCTGAAGCTTACCTTTGTCTTCCCTCTTCCTGCTAGTCTTCTTTCAGTCCCTTGTGACCTCCCTCCTACCAAAGGACTTTTGCACATACTGACCTTTTGCCTAGAATGTTCTTTCCCTTTTAATTGTAAGTTAACAGGAACTTAACAATCTTAGAGCAAACATCACTTGGTTGGGGAAACCTTTCTTGAGCTATTTGATTAGGTCATATCTCCCTTTTCTACGCATGGCACAATTTAAAAGCTTTTCTTTGTAGCAGTTGTTACATTTTTATTTTATTTTTTT
>NW_007729475.1:31503-32104 GCF_000696425.1 Galeopterus variegatus
CGTGGCCTTGGTGTTATCAGCACCGCACTCTCCCGAGTGAGCCACAGGCCGGCCCTCTTTTGAATAGTTTAATCTCTAGGTTCCTTATTTGTAAGATGGGGGTGCAGACCTTGTTAGTGCTGTCCTGTATGGTGTAGGTTCATTATAATACTGTGTCCCCGCCCCAACTCACACAAATACACTTTATATAAAAATATGCAAAAAGTAGAGCACTCCTATGGTCTCAGCCAGTGAGAACTAACTTGGTCATATGCTATATTTATGGTCTTGGCCAAAATGCTAATAGACCATGCTACACTGTCCTAGGCCAGCCCGTGGCTGTGTTGACTCTCTTTTACTCTTTCTGCCATTTTGGATTCTAGAGGAGAGTTTTCACTCATCATAGATGTCAAGAAGTAACAGTTATGTGGGTGTCACAAAGTGCTAAGGAAGAGTCATTCTAAGTGTTAAAGTGCAGATATTGGGAGTTAAGCACCTGGAAGCAACTGGTTGAGGAAAGAAGGTTGGCAGCTGTAAGGTGGTGATTAGTGGAAGACTTTGTCTCTATCAAGAGCACTGTACACCTAAGGATAACAACTGAATGATTGAGAGCATGGCGAAG
>NW_007729475.1:34250-42956 GCF_000696425.1 Galeopterus variegatus
AAAAAAAAAAAAGAACTAAATCTTAATAAACCTGCTCAAGAGTAAGAGACCAATAAAGGGCCAAAGGATAAAAAAAGAACCCTGACAGAAGTCAATGATGGGAGGATTGGGGGGGTAGGGGGTTCTATTCACTTTACAAGATCAAGGATGTCTGTTAAAAAAAAAGATAAGGCCTTTATCATCTCCCCTAATCCACACGGTTACTTACACTACTTTGAGTTTCTAATTTAGGAGGTCCAAGGAAAGGTCTCAATTTGTGTCTCTTGCAGATTCCGATCATTCCGAGGTGATGCTGATGCTGCTGGTCCAGGGCCACTTAGAACCGTTGGTCACATATACATGTGGTCCTTTAAGGCAGTGGGAAGAGTGATTTCTCTTTGCCACTGAATTTTGCTTGTGTTTTCATATGTGGCTTTTATTTATTTTTTCTTACTTAAAGATTTATTTTTTGGCAGCTGGCTGGTACAGGGATTCAAACCCGTGACTTTGTTAAAACACTGTGCTCTAACCAGCATATGTGGCTTTTAAAGAATTAAAATGGTTCTTGAAGGGCCGGCCCGTGGCTCACTCGGTAGAGTGCGGTGCTAATAACACCAAGGCCCCGGGNTCTCTATCAAGAGCACTGTACACCTAAGGATAACAACTGAATGATTGAGAGCATGGCGAAGAAGGATTTAAGAACAAACCTAAAATTCCTAATATTGTGCCTGAGATTTCGGAGCTACCTTCCCAGCTTGAGATCTAGGTAGATAATTTTATCAAGCCTTAAAACTATTGGTATCTGTATCTGTATCTCAGCGGCTGGCCAGTATGGGGATCTGAACCCTTGACTTTGGTGTTATAACACCAGTTGAGTAACCGGCCAGCCTTGTATCTGATTTTAAACTGACCCCAAGGAAATGTTGAAGGTTATAGACATCTTTGTCGTCTGTATGAAATGTGAGAGTAAAGAGTGTTCCACAGCAGTAAACTGTTCAAACGGTGACACTGCATCAAAGGAATAACCTGCTATCAACTGTGGATACTTTTACAGATACTTTGAAGCATGATTATACCATAGTGGTGGTTACAGTGTAATTATAATTGACCTGTTTAGTTTTTTTTAAATTATCTATTAATACAAACTTTTCCCCCAAGCCAAACTGTCTAGCTTTACTAAAGATACTTTTCATAAACAATTTAAAAAATTAGGGTTATCTGGAGCTCAAACAGCTTTATTATTTTTTTGTGCCTGGCTGGATCCGAACCCTTGACCTTGGTGTTACAAGGCTGTACTCTAACCTCAAACAGCTTTAAAGCTTGCAGAAAGTAGCTCTGCAATTGAACAAAAGTTCAAACTTGAGTTAGATTAAGTTAAACCTAATAACAGTTGAGATTTGGCTAATTATATCTATAATTTGACCGCCTACTATGTTATGGACCGTATTTAGGATCTTGATAATTATAGCTGTTTCCACCAAAGTGCTAGTTATGTATTTACTTTCATGTTGTTTACTCTTAATAGACAGTTCATTTGCAGGTAATCCTGAATAATAAAATCTTTCACATTTCAATTTAGGGCAGTCTTTTTCAAGGCTTCTTAGGTAAATGTGAATCTATTTTCTATATAGTATTCAATTCAGTGGGCAAGTAGAATATGCTTATCTCCACTGCTTTTCTACCTACCATTCCAGATAATTGTGACACTCTTGAATGTAGCAATGTCCTCTACAAAGCTAGTCACATTTACACCCAGGAAATAGTTACTTTCTCCTTGCTGCATACCAGCTGTATGTAGATGCATGTCTTGGGAGTTGTGGTCTGTCAGAACTAAATCTTGGGCCAGCCCGGTGGCGCACTGCTACAGTGCACCGCTGGGGAGTGCGGTGGCGCTCCCGCCGAGGGTTCGGATCCCACATACAGACCGGTTCCCGCTCACTGGCTGAGCGAGGTGTGGGAGCAACACCGAGGGTTGCGATCCCGTTGCCGGACACGAAAAAAGACAAAAAGGAAAAAAAAAACTGGTACAGGGATTCAAACCCGTGACTTTGTTAAAACACTGTGCTCTAACCAGCATATGTGGCTTTTAAAGAATTAAAATGGTTCTTGAAGGGCCGGCCCGTGGCTCACTCGGTAGAGTGCGGTGCTAATAACACCAAGGCCCCGGGTTCGGATCCCATGTAGGGATGGCCGGTTCGCTCACTGGCTGAGTGTGGTGCTGACAACACCAAGTCAAGGGTTAAGATCCCCTTACCGGTCATCTTTAAAAAAATAAATATAAATAAAAATAAATAAATAAATAAATAAATAAATAAATAAATAAATAAATAAATAAATAAATAAATAAATAAATAAATAAATAAATAAATAAATAAATAAATAAATAAATAAATAAATAAATAAATAAATAAATAAATAAATAAATAAATAAATAAATAAATAAATAAATAAATAAATAAATAAATAAATAAATAAATAAATAAATAAATAAATAAATAAATAAATAAATAAATAAATAAATAAATAAATAAATAAATAAATAAATAAATAAATAAATAAATAAATAAATAAATAAATAAATAAATAAATAAATAAATAAATAAATAAATAAATAAATAAATAAATAAATAAATAAATAAATAAATAAAATGGTTCTTGAAGAAGTGAAACATATACAGTAGTCTGACCTTTTCTGATCTTGCTTCTTTATCTTTGTTTTTTGTTTTTTTTAACTGATGGGAGCTGCCTTTATGGCTAAAGTTAGTGAAAAAAAGAAGCCACCTTCCTAGGACTGTAAAATGAGGACAATGGTCAAACCTAACCTCCAGTGTGCAGATGAGTGTTTAAAATCTAAATTGGTGCCTGGATCTATGGGCAGCCTTCCTTCCTGTAGTACCCGAATACATCGTTTTATGGTCACACAGTCTGGTTCCACTTTCTTTGTGTTCATTTCATATGTCTGTATTTACTGGTGGAATATATCAGTTATGAATTCTTTGAGGGCTGGCTTTGGTCTCTTTTAATCTAGTTTTGTGGTCTTTTATTTCACAGGTATTTTATGCATGGAGTTTGTAAAGAAGGAGATAACTGTCGTTACTCTCATGACCTGTCTGACAGTCCCTATGGTGTAATGTGCAAGTATTTTCAGCGAGGGTACTGTATTTACGGAGACCGCTGCAGGTAAGAATTTGCTTATAAATTCATTTTGTTCAGTGGTGGCTTGGGAGAAAAAAATGAGAGCAATACATTTTCTTTTAGGTGGTATTTTGAAATTAGTTTAGAGACACCAAAATACATTAATTCTAATAACTTTATACGTAATAAATTAAAAATACTTAATGCTTGGAAAGTTCTCCTTAAGAATGTTAGTACATTGACAGAAATCTCTTTCTTGGAGGGAATGTATTACATTTTTTAAAAATGAGTTTGTTAAATACAGCCTTAAATTTAATTAATGCCTAAGGGAGCAACTTTGCAAACCTTAGGGGTAGAGTGTGGTGAAGGTATGTTTGTATATAGCATTTCCTTTTCAAAACCAAGAATGAGGTGCGTAGTTGACCAAACTGGAGTGGTTTCAGTCATTCTCTCCTAATATGAATTATGGAGAGAGACTGGGATCTTAAGCATTTGGAGCAGTGCCTTAGGTATTACTAGTTAAGAGGGCTTGTCATTTTATCCAAATCTTCCGGAATTCCCTGAGTTTGTGAAACTAGTTATAAGTCTCAGGGGCAGGTAAAGATATAGGGAAAATGCTTCAAAAATGTCTCTAGTATCTCAATGTTAGAGAACCAAGAAAGATTAGCTGTTAAGTGATCTGGGCTGGCCGGTTAGCTCAGTTGGTTAGAGCACAGCCTTATGACACCAAGGTCACAGGTTCAGATCCCTGTACCAGCCAGGTGTGCACACACACACACACACCCCCAAATAATAATCTCCATCATTACTCATTGAATTGGTACCACAATCCTGTCAAACTGCAATTCAGCAGTAGTGGGTTCTGTGTAGAAATTGGGTGGGGCATTTCTTCCCAGTTCAGAAAATGTCGAGGTGTATTAGTTATCTAGTTGATGTTAAACAAATTACCCCCGGCCGGCCCGGTGGCGCACTGCTGCAGTGCGCCGCTTGGGAGCGCAGTAGCGCTCCCACCGAGGGTTCGGATCCCACATACAGACCGGTTCCCGCTCACTGGCTGAGCGAGGTGCGGGTGCAACACCGAGGGTTGCGATCCATTGCCGGACACGAAAAACGACAAAAAAAAAAAAAAAGCAAATTACCCCCAAATATAGCAGATTAAAACAATGAACATTTATTATGTCACACGGTTTCTGGGGTCTGGAATCTGAGTGGCTTAGCTATGTGGTTCTAGCTCAGGGGTCTCCCCTGAGATGGCAGTCAAGATTTCCACCAGGGCGCCAGTCATTGAAGACTTGCCAGGGCTGCAGGATGCTTTTTATTCTTATTTATTTTTTTTGTCCTTTTTGAGACCAGCCGCACCGCGCTCAGCCAGTGAGCACTGTGAGTGCACTGGTCATCCCTATATAGGATGTGAACCCGCGGTGGGAGCGCTGCTGCGCTCCCAGCGCCGCACTCTCCCGAGTGCGCCACGGGCTCGGCCCATGCAGGATGCTTTTTAGATGGCTAACTCACATGGCTGTTCACAGGAGACCTTGTTTCTGCCATGTGGACCTTTCCATAGGGTTGCTTTAATGACCTTACACCTTGGCAGCTAGTTTTCCTCAGAGGGAGCAATTCAAGAGGGGAGGCACACAATCCCTTTTATGACCTAATCTCAGAAGTCACATACTCTCACTTCCACTAAATTCTGGACTAAGTACAGCCCACATTCAAGGTAGAGGAACTGCTCCCTCCCTCTGCAGGGAGGCACGTCACAGAGTTTTGGACATATTTTAAACCACTGCACTAGGTAAAACTTTCTCAGTGTCATAACCAATTTCAGGGCCACATTATCAGGAAAAAAAAGTGTCAACTATTGGGTTCAAATGCTTAAGAGTTCAAAGAATATGAAGTTATTGATGGATGGGATATTATTGTTAAGTCAACCTACATCTATTAATTAGGAAATCCAGTAAGGATAGAGGGGGAAAATAACTTTTTCACATAACTATAGGAACTTGGAAATGGATCCCCTTTTCTCTGAGTAGTCAGTATTTTGCTCTCTGCTAATTTTTTCACTGCAGTATTGCTGGAAAGAAGAAAATGACACAGCAACGCTCCTCAAAAAAAAAAAACAAAAAAACCACCAGACATGTCTTTTGCAGTCACAATATTAAAGGGGGAAGAAGTTATCAGAATTTCATCCTATGAAGAGTAAACAATCTTTGTAGAGTTCTCCTTAAGAATGTTAGTACATTGACAGAAATCTCTTTCTTGGAGGGAATGTATTACATTTTTTAAAAATGAGTTTGTTAAATACAGCCTTAAATTTAATTAATGCCTAAGGGAGCAACTTTGCAAACCTTAGGGGTAGAGTGTGGTGAAGGTATGTTTGTATATAGCATTTCCTTTTCAAAACCAAGAATGAGGTGCGTAGTTGACCAAACTGGAGTGGTTTCAGTCATTCTCTCCTAATATGAATTATGGAGAGAGACTGGGATCTTAAGCATTTGGAGCAGTGCCTTAGGTATTACTAGTTAAGAGGGCTTGTCATTTTATCCAAATTCTTTTTTTTTTTTTTTTTTTTAAAGATAACCCGTAAGGGGATCTTAACCCTTGACTTGGTGTTGTCAGCACCACACTCTCTGAAGTGAGTGAACCGGCCATTCCTATATGGGATCCGAACCCATGGCCTTGGTGTTATCAGCATCACACTCTCCCGAGTGAGCCACGAGCCGGCCCTAGGTTCTACATGTTAATCAGCTTATTTTTCGGGTAGTTTTGCCAGCCCCAAGTGGCATTCTCTTGTCTCTTAGGGAATAAGCATAGGAGTCCATCTTCAGTCTAACCCTGTAATCAGAGGGTTCTTTGCAGGAGACTGAGCTTTGAGACCAGGGAGTGAGTAAGGCACCAGTCTGTGCTCTTCAGGAGGAGCATGCTTTAGACAAGCATGTTTTTTAGGAAACGCCTTCCCAAATAGGGGTTTGGGTTTTTCTTTTTCTTTCTCGCTTTGTTATTTTTATTTTTTTCCTTTTGTGCTTTATCCTTCCTGGTGCTTACTCACAAATCTTGACTTCAGAAGCATATTTCATGTAGATCTACTCTGCAGTGATGGGGTGACTTCCTCAATAGGCAGATTTGAGTGTTCTTCAATGTCTTTCTCTTAATTTAAATTCTACATTTACTCCTCAATATAATCCCTTAGAATAACGTTGTTTCTAGATGAACTCCTAATTTAAGAAGTTAATAGATTCTCATTTTATAGCAGGGGCCTTGTTTTTATTTTTTATTTATTTTGGCATCTGGCTGGTACAGGGATCCGAACCCTTGACCTTGGTGTTGTCAGCACCAACTCTACCAAGTGAGCTAAGATGCCAGCCTTTTTATTCACATTGGCCTTTCAGTAGATGGTGTAGTTCTTACTTCCATGGTAGATGTTTATTACCAGGTGTTGATCCAAAAAATTGACTGCTCGAATATGGTATGTTTATCTCATCAGCTTTTTAGCCTATTCTTAAAACAACTGCTTTTATGACCATAGAAAACTATAGAGGTCTGGCTGCTTTTAGCTCATGTGGTTAGAGCACAGTTTTGATAAAACCAAGGTCAAGGGTTTGTATCCTGTACTGGCCAGCAGCCAGAAAAAGGGGAAAACTATAGAATATGTGAATATTTGAAAGCCAGAGAACTTACTTATTTACAAATGTGGGATTTCTAGCTAATATTCTATATTTTCAAAGATTTTACTATACCTCGATGCCTAGATGAAATAACCTTAGAACCAAAATGCATTCATTTCAAAAACTTGTAGTATTTGCAATTTAATAATTAAATTTAAATCAGTAATTTAACAGTTATATTTAATTGATTTTAATTAAAATCAATCTAATAAATTTATTTGAATTAATTAGATTTAATAATTGATTAAATTTTATTTATTTTTGGTGGCTGGTCAGTTCGGGGATCCGAACACCATGACCTTGGTGTTACCAGTACCATGTTCTAACCAAGTGAACTAACTGGACAGCCCTAAAATTAAAATTTTAAAAATGAAATTTAACGCTTTGATCTGTCAAGTGTTTTTTTTTGTTTGTTTGTTTTGTTTGTTTGTTTTGTTTTTATTTTTGTTTTTGTCATTTACCCTGAAATCCTTAAAGTGAATATGCAAAGGAAAAAGAAGTGTTCTAAAATATGTGTCATATTTATCTCTTAGACCCTTTATGCATCTTGTCATTTGTTTGTTTGTTTTTGTTTTTATTTTTGTTTTTGTCATTTACCCTGAAATCCTTAAAGTGAATATGCAAAGGAAAAAAGAAGTGTTCTAAAATATGTGTCATATTTATCTCTTAGACCCTTTATGCATCTTGTCATTTTATTTAATTCTTTTTAAACCTTCCCAATGCCTGAAAGACCTTGTATGTTAGTGGAGCTGGCATTTTTAATTCAATCCTGGCTTAATTCCAAAGCCCAAGTTCTTTTCTAATTTAAAGGCTATGAAAATAATTGTCATTTTTCTGAAATTCTCTTTCAAACTAGGGAGTTACTTAATCTAAAAAGTGAGGCTTTGGGGCTAGATTTCCAAGGGTCCTTATGGCTCTAAAATAAACTTAAGAACAGTGCTGTCCAATAGAACTTCATGTAATAATGGAAATGTTCTCTATCTTGCTGTCTATTATGGTAGCTACTAGCTACATGTAGCTATTGAACACTTGAAAACATGGCTAGGCGAAAGCAAGGACTGGGGAATTGATTTTTAAATTTTATTTAAATATAAATAGCTAGATGTGACCAGTAGCTTTAGAGTTGTGTTAGACCCAGAATCACTGCTTAATTTGACAATTACATCATCTACATCATCTCTAAAACAATGAGATTACTTCCTCACTGTTCTTTGATGAAGTGAAATGATACAAATAAAAGAGCATATTCACGATTTACACGATTCCACTCTAAAAACAGAATGCATTGGGTTTTTATAGCTGATAGCAGGACTAAGTACCAGCTCAGCAAATGTTTGTTGATATGCTAAGGTGTGGTCTTAGATTTTACTTGTTTTTTTAAATGTAAACATAGATACCTATAACATATGACCCATGGTTATTAGTACTGCTTCAGTGTAAGAACCGCCAGATATATATTGTAAGTTACAGCACAGGACTGGCCAGTTTGCTCTCTTGGTTAGAGCATGGTGTTGTTAACACAAAGGACAAGGGTTTGGATTTCCTTACTGCTTAGCTGCCAAAATATATATATTTATTTTTATTTTTATTTTGTTATAAGATGACCAGTAAGGGGATCTTAACCCTTGGCTTGGTGTTCTGAGCACCATCCTCAGCCAGTGAGCTAACCGGCCATCCCTATATAGGATCCAAACCGGTGGCCTTGGTGTTATCAGCACCACACTCTCTCGAGTGAGCCACGGGCTGGCCCAAGAAAAAAATTTATAACACAATTTAGATTTACTATGTACATAATGAATTTATTGTTCCTCAGTGAAACTTAAGATAAGATGCTGAAAGAATTGTGAGAATTTTCTCAGGCAGAAAGTTGCTTTTTGGGCTGGCCCGTGGCTCACTCGGGAGAGTGTGGTGCTGATAACACCAAGGCCCCGGG
>NW_007729475.1:44686-66715 GCF_000696425.1 Galeopterus variegatus
TTTTGGGTTTTTTTAGATATGAGCATAGCAAGCCACTGAAACAGGAAGAAGCGACTACTACAGATCTAACTGCAAAGTCGTCCCTTGCTGCTTCCTCAACACTCTCATCAGTAGTTGGACCGCTTGTTGAAATGAATACAGGAGAAGCTGAGTCAAGAAATTCAAACTTTCCAACTGTAGGAGCAGGTTCAGAGGACTGGGTGAATGCCATCGAGTTTGTTCCCGGGCAACCCTACTGTGGCCGTAGTAAGTATTCTGAAGAATAAAATAAAAGAGGGCTAGACAGTAGTTAATCAGTTAGCTGAGTTTTTAAAAACTTCCTGCTTCCAACCTTCATATTTAGCCTAATCTTAAATTGGATTACAAATGGAGTAAAAGGAACTTTTTGAATCCCAATAGTAATGAATTCAGAATGTTTTGAAAACTCTAATCAGTACTTTTAAAAATTAGGTTTCAGTTACATAAGAAATACATAAAGAAGCTTTTTTGAATAAGTCTAATCTTGGAAATACCAGCATTAGAAAAAATTTGTTTCTTTTTAAAGAGTGAAGAAATTAGCTCAGTAGACTGTTTTGGAGTTTAATTGAAGTAATTATTTTTTCTTTTCAGTTAGGTTCTCAGTTACTTTATATAGTTCATATATCTGTGTTAGCCATTTGGACCTTTACCACCCTCTTAAACATTTTCAGCTGCCCCTTCCTGCACTGAAGCACCCCTGCAGGGCTCAGTGACCAAGGAAGAATTAGAGAAAGAGCAAACCGCTGTGGAAACAAAGAAGCAGCTTTGCCCCTATGCTGCAGTGGGAGAGTGTCGATATGGGGAGAACTGTGTGTATCTCCATGGAGATGCATGTGACATGTGTGGGCTGCAGGTCCTACATCCAATGGATGCTGCTCAGAGATCACAACATATAAAATCTTGCATTGAGGCCCATGAGAAGGACATGGAGCTCTCATTTGCCGTGCAGCGCAGCAAGGACATGGTGTGTGGGATCTGCATGGAGGTGGTCTATGAGAAAGCCAACCCCAGTGAGCGCCGCTTTGGGATCCTCTCCAACTGCAACCACACCTACTGTCTCAAGTGTATTCGCAAGTGGAGGAGTGCTAAGCAATTTGAGAGCAAGATCATAAAGTCCTGCCCAGAATGCCGGATCACATCTAACTTTGTCATTCCAAGTGAGTACTGGGTGGAGGAGAAAGAAGAGAAGCAGAAACTCATTCAGAAATACAAGGAGGCAATGAGCAACAAGGCGTGCAGGTATTTTGATGAAGGACGTGGGAGCTGCCCATTTGGAGGGAACTGTTTTTACAAGCATGCGTACCCTGATGGCCGTAGAGAGGAGCCACAGAGACAGAAAGTGGGAACATCAAGCAGATACCGGGCCCAACGAAGGAACCACTTCTGGGAGTTCATTGAGGAAAGAGAAAGCAGCAACCCCTTTGACAACGATGAAGAAGAGGTTGTCACCTTTGAGCTGGGCGAGATGTTGCTTATGCTTTTGGCTGCAGGTGGGGACGACGAATTGACAGACTCTGAAGACGAGTGGGACTTGTTTCATGATGAGCTGGAAGATTTTTATGACTTGGATCTATAGCAGCTTTGCGTGGCGTGTGAACTGGTCTGCTGAGCCTCAGACAGTAGCTGTCCCCTGTGGTGGTGTGGCGGTGCCTGTGTTCTCTCCTAGGCAGGCCTATCAAACTCCAGGTGCTGTCATAATAACTTCTACCCAGGGCCTGTCTTTTCCATCCTTCACCTTTCCCCAAGGAGTGTGTTTTCTCTGGCAGAACCTGACTTAAGGGCTTAAGAAAAAAATTTTTTTCTTTATTTCCTTTTTTAAAAAAAAATAACAGCTTTTCTGAGACTGACATTCCATGCAATTTATTCATTCAGAATGCACATTTCTTTGGTTTTTAGTATATTAACAAAGTTGTACAACCATTACCACTATGCTAATTTTATTTAGGACATTTTCATCATGCCCAAAAGAAATCCCATGCCCCTCCATTCTGCCTTTTCTCTAGCTCCTTGGCAACAATTAATCTTTATGTCTCTGGAATTGACCTTTTCTGGACATTTCATATAACCTGAATTATTCGTATATCACCTTTTGTGACTGGTTTCTTTGACTCACTGTTTTCAAGGATCTCCATGTTGTGGCATGTATCAGTACTTCATTTCCTCTCATGGCTGAGTAACAATCCATTGTGTGGCTATACCACATTCTGTTTTTCCATTTTGTTGACAGACATTTTGGTTCTTCACCTTTTGGCTGCTATGAACATGCATGTCTAAGTTTTTGTGGACATATGTTTTCATTTGTCTTGGGTATATATCTCTAGGAGTGGAATTGCTGGGTCATACAGTAACTCTATGCTTAACATTTTGAGCAACTGCCAGACTACAGTGGCTACATCATCTTATGTTTCCAACATCAGTATACCGGGGTTTCAGACTATAGTTTTGAGCATACTTGTAGCATGAATTTTTTTGTTGAGAAGACATTGTATTACAAAAGTTATTTTATTTTATTTTTTTTTAAAGATGACCGGTAAGGGGATCTCAACCCTTGGCTTGGTGTTGTCAGCACCACACTCAGCTAGTGAGCAAACTGGCCATCCCTTTATAGGATCCGAACCCATGGCCTTGGTGTTATGAGCACCGCACTCTACCGAGTGAGCCACGGGCCGGCCTCAAAAGTTATTTTTATTGAAAGAAGTTTTGCTTCTAATCATCATTTCCATCTGTATTTAATAAAAAATAGTTTGGTTGTGGGGGGTGAGGCATGGTATAAGAGAGATGAAGTTTGAATCCTACCTTCACAGCATACTAATTGTGTGAATTTAGGCAGGTTAAATCCCTATAAATCTTTCATCACTATATTGGGGATAGTAGTACCTACCTCTGGAGATTGTTTAAAAAAACAAAAAAAAGGTTCAGGAAAAGGACAGGAAATATTAAGTGACTTAATTTTGGGGGTTATGGGTGACTTTTCTGTTGCTTATCTGCATTTTTCCTGTCTCAGGTTACTTATAGATTAGAAAAGTATGTGATGTTCACAAAGAAACTTGTACACAGATGTTCATAGCAGCATTATTCATAATAGCCCCAAAGTGGAAGAAATCTAAATGCCCATCATCTGATGAATAGATAAAATGTAGTGTGTCCACTCAATGGAATATTGCTCGGCTCTAAAAAGAAGCAGAATACCAATATGCTACAACGTGGATAACTTTGAAAGCATGCTGAATGAACAAAGCCAATCACAAAAGGCCACATATTTATATGAAATGTCCAGAACTAGCAAATCCACAAATTAGTGGTTACCTGGGGGTGTTGCGGGAAAATGCGTGACTATTAATAGATATGGACTTTCATTTTGCAGTAAGGAAAATGTTCTAATATTGACTGTGGTGATGGTCGTACAACTCTGAATATACCAAAACCCATTTAATTGTACACTTTTTTTTTTTTTTTTTTTTTCAGTTACATAAGAAATACATAAAGAAGCTTTTTTGAATAAGTCTAATCTTGGAAATACCAGCATTAGAAAAAATTTGTTTCTTTTTAAAGAGTGAAGAAATTAGCTCAGTAGACTGTTTTGGAGTTTAATTGAAGTAATTATTTTTTCTTTTCAGTTAGGTTCTCAGTTACTTTATATAGTTCATATATCTGTGTTAGCCATTTGGACCTTTACCACCCTCTTAAACATTTTCAGCTGCCCCTTCCTGCACTGAAGCACCCCTGCAGGGCTCAGTGACCAAGGAAGAATTAGAGAAAGAGCAAACCGCTGTGGAAACAAAGAAGCAGCTTTGCCCCTATGCTGCAGTGGGAGAGTGTCGATATGGGGAGAACTGTGTGTATCTCCATGGAGATGCATGTGACATGTGTGGGCTGCAGGTCCTACATCCAATGGATGCTGCTCAGAGATCACAACATATAAAAGTAAGTCTTTAGGCGATTTATATGTTCTTAGGCATGAGAAACGTTATTTGTCCTTTCATAGCATTGCTGGTTCATTTCAGAGAAACATTTGGTGAATTGAATGGTTATCAGTAAGTAGGGATGTTTTCCTTCCTGGGTTTTATCAAGTCATGCTTCCAGAACCTGACTTAAGGGCTTAAGAAAAAAATTTTTTTCTTTATTTCCTTTTAAAAAAAAATAACAGCTTTTCTGAGACTGACATTCCATGCAATTTATTCATTCAGAATGCACATTTCTTTGGTTTTTAGTATATTAACAAAGTTGTACAACCATTACCACTATGCTAATTTTATTTAGGACATTTTCATCATGCCCAAAAGAAATCCCATGCCCCTCCATTCTGCCTTTTCTCTAGCTCCTTGGCAACAATTAATCTTTATGTCTCTGGAATTGACCTTTTCTGGACATTTCATATAACCTGAATTATTCGTATATCACCTTTTGTGACTGGTTTCTTTGACTCACTGTTTTCAAGGATCTCCATGTTGTGGCATGTATCAGTACTTCATTTCCTCTCATGGCTGAGTAACAATCCATTGTGTGGCTATACCACATTCTGTTTTTCCATTTTGTTGACAGACATTTTGGTTCTTCACCTTTTGGCTGCTATGAACATGCATGTCTAAGTTTTTGTGGACATATGTTTTCATTTGTGTTGGGTATATATCTCTAGGAGTGGAATTGCTGGGTCATACAGTAACTCTATGCTTAACATTTTGAGCAACTGCCAGACTATAGTGGCTACATCATCTTATGTTTCCAACATCAGTATACCGGGGTTTCAGACTATAGTTTTGAGCATACTTGTAGCATGAATTTTTTTGTTGAGAAGACATTGTATTACAAAAGTTATTTTATTTTATTTTTTTTTTTAAAGATGACCGGTAAGGGGATCTCAACCCTTGGCTTGGTGTTGTCAGCACCACACTCAGCTAGTGAGCAAACTGGCCATCCCTTTATAGGATCCGAACCCATGGCCTTGGTGTTATGAGCACCGCACTCTACCGAGTGAGCCACGGGCCGGCCTCAAAAGTTATTTTTATTGAAAGAAGTTTTGCTTCTAATCATCATTTCCATCTGTATTTAATAAAAAATAGTTTGGTTGTGGGGGGTGAGGCATGGTATAAGAGAGATGAAGTTTGAATCCTACCTTCACAGCATACTAATTGTGTGAATTTAGGCAGGTTAAATCCCTATAAATCTTTCATCACTATATTGGGGATAGTAGTACCTACCTCTGGAGATTGTTTAAAAAAACAAAAAAAAGGTTCAGGAAAAGGACAGGAAATATTAAGTGACTTAATTTTGGGGGTTATGGGTGACTTTTCTGTTGCTTATCTGCATTTTTCCTGTCTCAGGTTACTTATAGATTAGAAAAGTATGTGATGTTCACAAAGAAACTTGTACACAGATGTTCATAGCAGCATTATTCATAATAGCCCCAAAGTGGAAGAAATCTAAATGCCCATCATCTGATGAATAGATAAAATGTAGTGTGTCCACTCAATGGAATATTGCTCGGCTCTAAAAAGAAGCAGAATACCAATATGCTACAACGTGGATAACTTTGAAAGCATGCTGAATGAACAAAGCCAATCACAAAAGGCCACATATTTATATGAAATGTCCAGAACTAGCAAATCCACAAATTAGTGGTTACCTGGGGGTGTTGCGGGAAAATGCGTGACTATTAATAGATATGGACTTTCATTTTGCAGTAAGGAAAATGTTCTAATATTGACTGTGGTGATGGTCGTACAACTCTGAATATACCAAAACCCATTTAATTGTACACTTTTTTTTTTTTTTTTTTTTGGCGGTGCCTGTGTTCTCTCCTAGGCAGGCCTATCAAACTCCAGGTGCTGTCATAATAACTTCTACCCAGGGCCTGTCTTTTCCATCCTTCACCTTTCCCCAAGGAGTGTGTTTTCTCTGTTTAAAAAAGTTACAAAAATAAATCTTAAAGTTAGTTTTTTTGTAACATGAATTTGACTGTCAGACAGTTAGTGTAGGTTTGTTGCATCATCTGTTTGCAACCAGATTGTGTTTATGGACTTTCCACATACATTTATTTTGAGGACTCCAGGTTCAAAAGTAAAATCCCTGGCCCTGTTTTGGGGTTCCAGAGTAGGGGTGATGTGTGAAGGGACCTGAGCTGGCAAGTAGCCTTCTGCTATAGAGGTAGGAGGTGGATCCTCAAGTTTTCTGGTGAAATCTGCACATCTGTGTTTTTATATCTGTTCCCTACCCTGTAATCCCCACCACGTGCACTTGTTCTGTGGTTTTGGTCTTTTGTCTAATTGCACACAAGAAATACTACTGGGTAACCAGAACCAGGTGTGAGTGTGTTGAGATTTTTACTATGTTTAGCATGATAGGAAAATTGTGAAAGAACACACATAAGAGATATAGTGGTATACAATTAAAACCAATGCATAGTTGGAAGTTGACTCCCAAGGGCTGATAGACTTGATGTGTGTAAGTGTGAGATATGCCTCTCATCCCTGCATAGATGCAGTATTCGTAGCCTTAGTGGAAAAGCTTGGTTTAGTGGTTTCAGCCCCGTGTGACAGATCTTAAAGGACAAGCAGTATATTTGTAGTTGTTAATATATAGCAGTGCTAGCTCTATCTGTATAAATAGAGAAATGGGGTTAGCCATAGAGGTTTAAACCATCTGGTTATCCCATATATTAACACAAACTGGGTCTAGGATACGCAGTTGTATTTAATGTTTTATGATCTAGCATTTCCAGTCCAGGCACTTTTTGAAATCTGTCCTCATCTGAGGGGTTTTGTTGTCAGGTTTTTGTGTTTGTTTTTGTGGGTATTTGCCTCATTCCACCCCTGAGCTTTGCAGGTAGACAGATGTGATTCAAAACTATGTTCTGAGGTGTTTATTGAGGTGTTTGCAGTAACAAGTTACACATGTCCACTAAAGGGGAGGGGAGGGGGTAGCAATCCAGGAGACAAGCTCAGTTGTTAGAAGAATCCCTTGATCGGAAATTTTCCCTTTGCATTTTGTTGCTCTGTTTCCTGAAAAATCACTTGGAGATGCTCCTGATTTGTTCATCTACTGCTCTCATTCTTTGGTTCCCACTCATTCTTTCACTTTAAGAAAAAAACTAGTAATTGTTGCAGAGGTCTCTGTATTTTGCAGCCGCCCTTTTGTAAGAAGCACTTTTCCCAAATAAAACATTAAAAAAAAAAAAGTTGGCTTTCTGTTTTGTGTAACGCTGTTTTGAAATGTGCAGATGTCAAAGAATAATGTTTCTTTTGTTGACTCTTTGATCAGTTCCTCAGTCAGATTTCCATGGCTACAGTATTCATTGAGAAAAGTGACACCTTTTACAAGACATCTGGAGTTGGCTTTCTGTTTTGTGTAACGCTGTTTTGAAATGTGCACATGTCAAAGAATAATGTTTCTTTTGTTGACTCTTTGATCAGTTCCTCAGTGAGTCAGATTTCCATGGCTACAGTATTCATTGAGAAAAGTGACACCTTTTACAAGACATCTGGCTTGCTGAGAAATGTTTGAAAGAGAAACAAAAAGGGGGAAACTGGTCAGCTGGGATCATCAAACTATTGTGTATTTTAGTATTGGCAAGACTAACTCTAGGCAGCCTCGATCAGTGAAAGGCACTGTCAGTTTTCTGTTACCATGCACTTGTAGTTGAACCTGCTTCGTGCCCTTAAATAAGTCAGGTGTAGGTCACAGCATAATTGTATTTTGCAAGGGTATTCATAGTTATATTGTGAATTTTTATGAATAAAAGAAAACATTCTACCACTCCCATGGAAGACCTTCAGTTGACCTTTTTGTAGCACTTATTCGTCTATATTGAGAACTTAGACTATTGGAAGTGTTTCCATGTCAAGGAATCGTGTATAAATGTGCTTCCCGTAGTTATGGTAGCAACTGTTGATCCATGGAATCTGTTTCTATAAGCTCCTGCACCAGCAGCTCCCTTCCAGAAGAGTCAAAAGTCCCCCCTCAGCTGCTACTGGTCAGGTCATGCTGGGGTCCCCCAGAGGGATGCTGAAGAGGCTCAGGAGAGATGGGAGTGTTGGAGAGATGAGTGGGGAGAGAGACTTAAGCCTCTGGAAAGTAGCAAGAAGCTCCTCAGCAGCTGCCCTGTTGGCATAGGAGGAGGACAATTGAAAAAGTTGATGGGAAGATTTGTGTCATCTTTTAATTATTTTTCCATAAACTTTTTGGAGTACCTCTGTCTGTGTATATAGTGGGGAGATTGGTATAGGCAAGATCCAGGTGGTGATTCTTCTGGAGTTTAGGCAGGTTTCTTCTAGAGTTTAGGTAGGGTTGTTCGGAGCGGCTCCTCTTGTGTCTTGGGAAAGGCAGTGGAAACTCATGTGTTAGTCTGAGTAATCCGCAGCGTATATTGTTAACTTGTCACTGGCTGCGCTGAGAGTGAGTTTCCTTCTTTTCCTGCCTGTGGTTGCCTATGGCAAAAAAAGTTGGTACAGACACTGATGGGTGAAACTTCTCACTTATTTGCTCAGAACTATAATTTCAACCTCTTTCCTGCCACCACACACAGTGAGGAATGTTCACATTGGTGACTCACTCCCGTGGACATACAGATGGTTAATTTTTTTTAAAGTTCAGAGAAAAGACGAAGTGAATGCTGCCAAAGATTTGGGGGAGGGAGGAGGCATGATGTGGATAACGGCATCTGGTGTAGTCAGAGTCGTTAGCACTGTTCACTGTCTGCTTTCTGGGTATGGGGATCAGTTGCAAGGCTCATCTATCATTCTCAGGCTGATGAAATGTGAGCAGAAGGGACATATACCAGTTGCAGATGAAAGAGCCAGTGCATGAGTTAGCTTATTTCCCTCTTTTCCGTGGCAATTAGCAAGTTTTGAGAAGGTGAGTGATCTACCAGCCGAGAGAACATTTAGCTGACCTGTGAGGGACATGGACCATGAGTAAGAAATAAAGTATTAGGGTGAAAAGCCACTGAAATTTTGGGTCTTTTTGTTGTCACAGCATAAGAGCCTGTCCTGTACTGAAATAACTGTTTAAAGAACAGTAACTGTCACTTTATAAAGAAAACCAAACCAAAGGCTATTTTAACATTTAAGATATTTGGTTATTTTACTAGTTTTTTGAAAGACACGTCAAGGAGATCAAGGAAACAGTAAATTGTAAAGTGATGAAGTAAGTAATAGGGCACTTCAAAAAGTTTGGAATGCTGGAATTAAAAGATAATATGAATCTTTCCGTGAACTTTTTTTTTTTTTTTAGTGGGTGGCTGGTACTGGGATCCAAGCCCTTAACCATGATGTTGTCAATACCGCACTCTAACCAACTGAGGTAACAGGCCAGCCCCTGGAAAAAAACTTAACAGTAAGTCCTCCATAAATTGTTACATCTGAAGTGGTTAACACGGACATTCTCTTATAATGGCCATATTTTATTACTTTGCACGGTGTCTAGGACTTACTTCACACACCTTTAAGCAGGTTCACATTTCAGATAAAAGAAGTGCTCTGTAATAAATCATTTTAAGAGACAACCCTTATTTCTTCATTGAATGACAGGAAAAGATCCATTGCTAACAGTAGAAAACACCTAAAATCTTACCAGAATTAACCAGGGCTCTTGGTTCACTTCACCAAGTCTTTATCTCAGCTCCCTTCAGTACGTAGCTGAAGTATATCACACGGTACCTGAGCAAAAAAGTACTTTTAGGTTCAAGTGATGTGCTTTTAAACAAAGGCTTATTCCCCTCCATATCTACTTAGACACCAACTTCCAAAAGGTTTGTACCTACTCTGGTCTTTGCCAAAGTTGAGCATAATCTAAATGTAAAACTATGAATTTGTAACGGAAAAAATCATACTTATTTAAAGGAAAATTCATTTCTGACTATATTTCCACTCCTAAAGAAGGACTTATGACAGACAAGTTACTGATTGATAGGTAAAGATCCTGGGAAACTGCAGTAAGAAGAGAATGTTTGCTAAAATCAAGCCTTTGTTGTGAATTGCATTACAGAAGGTCACCTTGCTTGACTTACTGAATGTTACCAGCTTCTATTGTTAAACTTGTTAAACTGTACTTAACAAAACCCCACATATGTCTCTTCCTGTAACTTCTTGGTCTGGAGAATAAATGCAGGAAGAGAACCCCAATTCATGGTTAATTTCTCAAATGGAAGGATACCTCGCTCTTGAGGATTCTGGGACATTAACCCCTTTTTGAGGCTTCTCACTGCTCAGAAGAGATGGGCTTTGAGTAATCTTTGGCGACTCTGTCACCCAGGGGAAAAGGGGTGACAAATCTGTGGGAGGCAAAGCAACAATTAAGAGAACCACAAACAATTTTTACCTTGCTCTAGTGTTCTAGTAATCAAGCAAATTATTGATAAATTGTCATGCATGCAATTTGAAAGGCCCAATCCTTAAAAAGAAATAGCTTTTGAAAGAAAAAAAAAGCCCAGTCCTTCATTAGTCTAGATTAGATTTTTGAAATATTCTAATATTAACAGCTATTCTATTACCAAAGCTAGTAAGTGTTCAGTAAACATATTTCTGTTGTGGTAGGTATCAGTGAAGTGGTTGCATCCTTTTAAAGTGTACAATTCAGGGGTTTTGAAAATATTCAGTGTTGTGCAACTCTCACCACTATCTAATTCCAGAACATTTTCTTTCTTTCTTTTTTTTTTTCAGCTGGCTGGTATGGGGATCTGAACCCTTGATCTTGGTGTTATAACATTGTACTCTAACTGGGCTAACCAGCCAGCCTAATTACAGAACGTTTTCATCACCCCCAAAAGAAACCGCATTCCCATTAGCAGTTACCCTCCATTCCTGTCTTCCCCCGAGCCCCTGGCAACCACTCATAGAGACAGGTTTTCTGTCTATGCATTTGCCTATTCTGGATATTTTATATAAATGGAATTGTGCAATATATGGCTTTTTGTGACTGGCTTCTTTGGCTTAGCATAATGTTTTCAAGATTCATTCATGTTGGGCCAGCCCGGTGGGAAGCGCGGCGGCGCTCCTGCCGAGGGTTCGGATCCCACATACAGACCGGTTCCCGCTCACTGGCTGAGCGAGGCGCGGGAGCAACACCGGGGGTTGCAATCCCGTTGCCGGTCCCGGTCCGGTGCGGGGGCGACACTGAGGGTTGCGATCCATTGCCGGACACGGAAAAAGACGAAAAAAAAAAAAAAAAAGATTCATTCATGTTGCAGTATATATCAGTACTTTATTCCTTCTAATGGCTGAGTAATATTCCATTGTATAGATATATCACATTTTGCTTATCCATTCATGAGTTGATGGGGTACTTAGGTCATTTCCACTTTTTGGCTATTATGAATAATGTTGCTGTGAACAATTGTGTACAGGTTTTTGTGTGAAGGTGTTTCAATTCTCTTGGGTATATACCTAGGAGTGGAATTGCTGGGTTATATGGTAACTATGTTTAACATTTGGAGGAACTGGCAAACTGTTTTCCAAAGTGGCTATACCATTTTACACTCCTACCAGCAGTATGAAGGTTCCAATATCTCCACATTCTTGTCAACATTTGTTATTGTCTCCCCCCCTCCCCCGTTTTTTTTTTGGTGGCTGGTCAGTACGGGGATTCAAACCTGTGACTTTGGTATTGTAAGGCCACACTCTAATGTTTGTCTTTTTTGTTATAGCTAAGGGGGTGTGAGTGGTATCTCATTGTGGTTTTGATTGTGCCATTATTTCTATGTTCTTGGCCTAACTGGAACTTGGCCCTCCCCTGAAGTCACTGCACCCCTATAATCTTGTCCCAGAGGGACGTCTGCTGTCATAAAGCCACTTACACACTACTGGACCTCCTGTGCTGTAATTTGAAGTCTAAACCTTGTAACCACACCACTGTCTTCAAATGATAACTTGCACAATGCTTTATAAAGCACTTTCACAGCTCTTATTTGATCCTCACAAGTCTGTAAGTAGTTAAGGCTGGTATTAGTCTTATTTTGCAGATGAAAAAACCAAGGTTCAGAAGTTAACTAACCAAGTGTCAAATATGTAGTGTGTAAATGGTAGCTGTAGCTTTGGACTCCAAATCTATGTTTCTTTACATAGATCTGCTGCTGTTTGTTGCCTTTCTGGACCCATCTCACTTTTCTGAGCGACTTTAATGACAGATTTACATTCTTCCTTACTAAGCTATATATATACCCCTGGTTAGTCATCCTTTGTGGCTTTAACATCTGTTTTCTTTTGACACTGTGGAGTCCTAAACCTCAAAATTTGGGGGAATGGGGCCAGCCCATGGCTCACTTGGGAGAGTATGGTGTTGATAACACCAAGGCCATCGGTTCAGATGCCTGTATAGGGATGGCCAGTTAGCTCACTTGGGAGAGCATGTTGCTGACAACACCAAGTCAAGGGTTAACATCCCCTTGCTGGTCATCTTTAAAAAAAAAAAAAGGGGGGGGGGGAATGGTTTTTTTTTTTTTTTTTTTTTTTTCTTTTTGTCTTTTTTCGTGACCAGCAACGGATCGCAACCCTCAGTGTCGCGCCCATACCGGGCCGGGTCCGGCAACGGGATCGCAACCCTCGGTGTTGTGCCCGCACCTCGCTCAGCCAGTGAGCGGCCGGTCTGTATGTGGGATCCCGTGCGCCGCTGCACTCCCAAGCAGCGCACTGTAGCAGTGCGCCACCGGGCTGGCCCATGATTCTTATTTTTAATTGTGAAGTTATTTGCATTAAGAGATTCAAATGTAAGAAATTCAATTTGAGTCTGTTCTTTGTTCAAATCCACAGGTTATAAAGATAGCCAAAACATAAACTCTTACCCACTAGCCTGTAATCTGATTTAAGTGTTTGAATCATTCATTTTTGAGATCAAATGCATTTAAGTGGTTGCTTGCTAATGGTACTGTTAAGCTAGTAAATAAATACCAAGTAGTGGTAGAGACATGGAATCTCCCTTTAGAGCAATGTTTTTCAGTTTTCAGGTTGTGACCCATTAATGGGTTGGGAAAACATTTTAGTGGGTCACAAACAATATTTAAGAAAATAAGTAGTCTATTTCAGAGTGCATCTTGTGATGAGGAGGGTTTTACTGGATAAAAATATAAAATGTGTTTCTTAATATGGATTGTAGTTAAGGTCTGGAAAACACTGCTATAGCAGTCTTTAGTCTCACTTTTAAGAATGAGAACTTAGGGACCCTAAAGGACATGTCCACAGAGACATTGAAGGCTGTGGACCACAGTTTAAGAAATATTGCATTACAAATTTTGGCACCGACACAATTATTAAAAAAATAAAAGACAAACATGGGCACTGAAATTAAGGGGCAGTATGCATGTACATTGGTAGCTATTCACAGTTTTCTATTAGTAGCATTTTTTTTTTAATCACGGAAATGCAACTGAAAATAAGGAGTTGCTCTGAACCTATTCTGGTTCTGGTGGCTACCTGATTAGCAAAAAGAAAAAAAAAGAAAAAGAAAATTACTTAATACCCAAAGAATCTAGTGTGGTATGTAGAAGTCTAAGATGATCCCATGACCTTTGTTCAGGAGTAATCCCTTCTCATTTGATTGTGGGTGGAACTGTGAATATGATGAGAGATATCACTCCCATGATTATATTACATTCTGCAGCAAAACAGATTATCCTGGGTGTGTCTGACCTAATCAGGTGAGCCCTTTAAAAGTAGAGAGTTTCGTCTGGCTGGTTGCAGAAAAGGAAGTTAGAGGAATAAGGTTCCAGCTGGCCTGGACAAAAGGAAACACCCGTGTTGTGAATTGCCTATGAGGGCTGCATGGCAAGGAACTGCAGGCAGCCTTTAGGAGCTGGCAGGAAATCGAGGGCATCAGTCCTTCAACCCCAAGGAGATGGTTTCTGCCAACAGCAAGTGTGTTTGGAGCCCAAGCCCCAGATGAACACTGCAGCCTTTAAACTTTGTGTAGAATTTAACAATCCTCTATTGTTGCAGATTATTTTCAGATTTTTGCTATTATTACCAGTACTGTCTCACAATTCCATGAAGAATTCCTGAGGCTAAATACCCAGAAGTTATTTCCCTGGTATTAAAAAACAAAACAAAACAAAAACCCTTTGCTTGTTTCTAGCTATCAACTGTTTGTCCTTTTTCATTGCAAAAGTTCTTGAATGAGATCTCTACTTTTGATTTTTTAGTAACTATAATTTATCAGTTGTATACTATGTGTTAGTCACTATACTTAGCAGTTCATTTAATTCTCATTTAATCTTTGCAGCAATCCTATGAGGTAAGTGGTATTGCTGTTTTATAATGGAGGGAACGGAAACAGATAATGTGCCTGTGGTTTCACAGTCAATACGTTGTGGAGCAGGCTCAAAGGTGGGTTCTTCTGATTAAAGGTCAGGCTCAAGTAGATTGTGCCTCCTGCAGTGGACTTCATCCTCATCTTTCTGTCAAACGTGCACTTCCAAAGTGCTGATGACATTCTTGCCAAAATCAGAAGTTGCAGGAACCCTTTCTCCATTTTGTTTTCTTGCAGCAAGTGGCAGAATTGATTACTGTTTTCCCCAGTCTTTAATGTTATTAACAGCAGTTTTTCTCAAACTATCATGGTAAATGTCTTTTAAAAAAAATTTCCTACACATTTGTAAAACACTATAAAATAAATTATTAGAAAAGTGGAATGAAAACTACCCTTCAAAATACAATCCCATAGCTCAGTTGGTTGGAGCACTGCCTTGTAAAACTCAGGTCACAGGTTTGGATTCCCATATAGGCTGGCCAAAAAGAGACAGCGGTGGGCTCCTGCTCGTAGAGTTCACTGGTCTTACTGTGTTCTCTACCATCCTGAAGCAGCTGGTCTGATAGAACAGTTGAGTGGCCTTTTGAAGTCACAGTTACAGCACCAGCTAGGGGACAGTACCCTGGCAGGGCTGGGGCCAGGTTCTTCAGAAGTCTGTGTGTGCTCATCAGTGCCTGATACATGGTACTGTTTTCTCCCATAGCCAGGGTTCACGGGTCCAGGAATCAAGGCGTGGAAACGGAAGCGGCACCACTCACCATTACCCCTAGCGACTAGCAAAATGTTTGCTTCCTTTCCCTGTGACTTTATCCTCTGCTGGTCTAGAGGTCTTGGTTTCAGCGGGAGGAATGCTTCTTTCATCAGGAAACACAAAAATGATCCTATTGAACTGGAAGTTAAGGCCGCCACCTGGCCACTTTGGGCTCCACATGCCTCTGAGTCAACAGGCTAAGAAAGGAGTTATGGTGTTGGCTGGGGTGATTGACCCAGACTACCAAGGGGAAGTTGGACACTCCTTCACAACGGAGGTAAGGAAGGCTGTGTCTGGAAATACAAGAGATCCCTTAGGCCAGCTCTCAGTACTGCCATGCCCTGTGATTAAGGTCAATGGGAAATTACAACCCAATCCAGGCAAGACTATGAATGACTCAAAGACACAACATATAATCCCCAGTTTTTATTATTGGATTCAGCAGACATTGAGTTGGATGCTGTGGCAATGCCAATTGCTAGAAAAGTTTCTAAACTCAATTTCTGTGCTTATTTGTTCGCAGAGCAGTGAGAGCGCAAAGGCAAGTCCTTGAATAGCACTGGCTTTTGTCGTCTCAGCTCTCTTAGCTTCGATTTCCTCTGAGGGGTCTACTCCTTCCTCCTCCCCGTAATCATGGCCACTCCTTAAGGCCCTGTCTCAGGTCTTCCCCATCCTCTTCATCCCTGCTAAAGGTCCATGTCACCAATGAACATGTTAAGCAACTTCCACATGCAAGTCACAACATAGGGATACAAGGCTGACTGACTAAACTACTTGAGCGACATACACAAATGGCTACATTCGATGGCGTTTTCACCAAAACAGTGATGATAATACCCAGTCTCATGACTTCATGTTTTTCCTCAGCCCTCGCCGGCCCGGTGTCTTTAACTGCTTGCTAGATATCTCCTCTGGGCTACTCCACTCTCACCTCATCCTCAGTTTCTACAACTGAAAACCATCCTTTCTTCGGCTTTGGCCCACCCAATCCCTGACTTCATGTATTTCTATCTATAGCATCATAGAATTTCCTTCCTCAATATCCTTAGGGACTTTTTGCTGGGTATAGGATCAGGATCTATCCATTAGCCTCTTCATTCTGGGTTCTTCACGATGGCTCACATGTCCCGGTGACATTCCAACATGAGCCCTTCCTCCCCTTCCCTAGCACTGGGTGCTTCCTCCTCCTTGGGCTTTGTACCAGGGTACTTCAAACAGTTATGGAAAGATGGAATTAAAAGATGACAAGAGAGGGGAAAAATGACAAGGGGCTGGCTGGTTAGCTCAGTTGATTAGAGCACAGCCTCATAACACCAAGGTCATGGGTTCAGTTCCCCATATAGGCCAGCTGCCTATATATATATATATATATATGAGTCTTTCCATGAAGTTTTTGAAGACCCTTCATATTCGTACACCTTCCCTTTTTATCAACCTAGCAGATCTTTTCTGTTGTAGGACCCCTTGAGGTTCCACTGGAACCTCCAACACGTTTTCTCAGATCTTTTCATCCAGTCCTGGTTTTTTTTCCCTACCCTGCACTGCCTGGTTATTCTGTCAGTTATGTGGTCATTAACCACGCAATGTTACTTTTTGGATGTGTGAGCTTCATTCCTGCTAAATACTGGATTCTTATAGGTCAGGAAACTCTTTAATCTTTTTTGTCTCTCACATCCCCCAGGACTAAATATATAATAAGGCTTAAATTGAGCATGTGGTAAACATCCTTTGCTTGAGTAGCAAAAAATTCCAGAAAGCGATGAGTTTCTTTGGCATTTCAACTTCTGCTTTAAATCTCTGTGGTCTCTGGCTACTAAGGTCTGGGGTATGGAAGCTCTGAAAGCTGGTAGGAACAGTGGAGAGCAGCTCTAGTCTAATTATTCCTATGGCAGTCTATGGATTGGCTTGCGAGAATTGTGTGTATGAAGAGACTTGTGAGAAGGTGCAAGTTCTGGACCCCACTTCAGACCTCTGGATGCTTATTTCGAGGAAACTACTGTGGACCATTAAGACATAGCCGGGGTGGAGAAGCATTCTGTAGCCCAGCCTCCTTTTTTCACAGTTGAGAATATTCAGGCCTCCCAAAGTGGAAATGACTTGCCAGTTTCATATTGTAAATGGCAAGGGCAGCCCTCATGGGGCTAGGTGAATAAGCTATATCGCTGTCCATGTCGAAATGTTGTGGAAAGTAAATATATAGAAAAAGGACAGACCATGTACATGATCATGTTGACAGTCCCTATGCATGGAATCCCAGGTGATTTTAATATTAAGCTTTTCCATAATTGAAACATTTTCTGCAATAAGCAACATGAGAAAAAGTTCTAAAAACTGCTGCATTGGAAAAAAAAAATCAGCTTTCCTAAAGCCAGTGTTCCCAACCTTTTTTCCCTCCAAATGACAAATCTTTTTCTCAGTTGTTTCTAAATAATATATAATCTTGGTAACTCCCCCCCACCTTTTTTTTTAAACCGATCAAGCTTTATTAAAGGACAAGAATCTGCCAGGCTGCGCCTACAGTGGAGGGCAGCTGGGGCTGCCCTCAAAATGGAGGACAGCCTATCTTAGTAACTCCCTTGAGGAACTTAAGAAATAGTTGGAATGTTTTTCATGGTATATAATCCTTAAAAACAAATACTTTTTCTGGTTTTTATTTTTTTTGGCAGCAGCTGATAGAGGGATCTGAACCCTTGGTGTTATTTGCAAGATGTTACATATTTTATTTTTGGTTTTTTGTTGTTTTGTTTTGGTTTTTTGCACTGGTATACATTTTATTTTTGTAATTGGAATTTTGTTTCTAAATGAGATGTTTCAAGCTGCCATTTGCAAGCATCTTTCTAAAAAATAACACATTATGTGTAAACAATTTTTAATCCTAAGAGAAAAAACTCATTGAATATAATCATTATGTCGTCTCTTTTAAATATTGGTCTCTCAAGTTCTAGAAACATCTTGATACACTATGTAAGAGTTTTGATAAGTAAATGCAAGTTTATATCAGGTGAAGGGCAATCTTTGGATGCTTCTACAGAATTGTCACCTATGATGGTGCTCCTTATGAAGTTGTAGTTTTAACGTCAACGTTCCTGATGATTTTAGTCTTTGGCAATTATTTCTGAGTATAAATTAAACAATGTGTGGTTAAGAATACTCACAAGAAACTGTATGATGTCAAACGACCTTAGCAACTAGCAGTATTCTGCTGAATGGTAAACCATTTAAGTGAATCTTGTGAGTATTTGCACATATTCACTTAATAATTGATCACAGCTCTTGAATAGACCCTGTATTAACACTTTTGAAAATGAAAAATTGAAGCAGACACTATTATCGCCTTTGATGATATGAATCCTCAGAACCTCAATCACCTGGCAGTTTGCAGACCCCCTGCAGGAAGTGCTGACCTGTGGTCTTCTTGCTGCATTCTCCCCCACCCTCTCTTTCCCTCTTATTCTAGCCCCTGGTCTGGAGTGCTAGCTAGAGCTTGGCCTGACTGGCCCTGGCTCACCCACATAACCTTGCATGTGAGCGAACTGGAGTTTCTACAGCGTTCCTGTTCCAGAGGAAGTGAACTCAGGCTGGGCCTGGCACATTTCAGGTGCCCCTTCACCATGGGTCCCCTGCAGTTAGATAGGTCTGGCCTAATCCACCCAGCCCTTTACCCTTCTCCACCCCTGCCTCCTCCCCCAACCCCTTCAGCTTCTTTTACTGAGCAAGCTGCACACTTTACTTTTGAGGATATTGAAATGTACATATGACAGTAGATTTGGAATGGGTACATTTCTGTGTGTGTGTGTGTGTGTGTGTGTGTGTGTGTGTGTGTGTGCGTGCGTGCCTGTTTGTGTGTAGAGGATAATGAGGGATTAATATGATGGATCCCAAATCTGATACTGGCCATTATCTGAGAGGGAGTATCTCATAATTGTTAAGAGTAGCTTCTGGAATTAGACTACTTGGGTTTGAATCCTGCCTCTGCCACTTACTTGCTGTGTGACCTTAATCTCTCTGTGCCTCAGATCCTCATTTAAAAAAACAGGAATTACAAATAGTACCTACTGCAAAAGATAGTTGATAGGAATCATTGAGTTAGTATAAACAAAGTGCTTGCTGCAGTTCTGGGCACATAGTAATTGGTATATGTGTTTGCTACTATTATTACTATGGTAATAATATTACCATTACTACTAATAGGGTGGGGAAGAGATTCAGGAACAATTTATGAACAATGAAATATTGACTCACACATGGAAATGCATTTGACACTGACAGACAAAATATTGAGATGTTTTATAATCTTTTTATTCTTCCAGAATGTCCCTTTTGGAACTTAATTTCTTTTTTTTTTTTTTTTTTTTTTTTTAAAAGATGACCGGTAAGGGGATCTTAACCCTTGACTTGGTGTTGTCAGCACCACGCTCACCCAGTGAGCAACCGGCCATCCCTATATGGGATCCGAACCCGTGGCCTTGGTGTTATCAGCACCGCACTCTCCCGAGTGAGCCACAGGCCTATATTTAAAATGTACAACATGATTTGATATATGTGTACTTTGTGAAATGATTACCACTATCAAGATAATAAAGACGTCTGTCACCTCACATAGCTACCTTTTATTTTATTTTATCTTATTTTATTTTTTAAAAAAAGATGACCGGTAAGGGGATCTTAACCCTTGACTTGGTGTTGTCAGCACCACGCTCACCCAGTGAGCAACCGGCCATCCCTATATGGGATCCGAACCCGTGGCCTTGGTGTTATCAGCACCGCACTCTCCCGAGTGAGCCACGGGCCGGCCCCGGAACTTAATTTCTTATAACGCACTTGTTACCAACTATACAATTCTGGGGATGGGAGAAAAATACCAGAATTCAGTTCACCCACAGCCTGCCCAGTACCATATCTATAAAAGCAAAGCCTGCCTAAGATAGTTTTACACAGCTGGTTATGAGACTTTGGTGAATTTCAGAAAAGCCTGTCCCTGGTCTTCTAGCACACAAGAACTTCATATGCTCAAATCCAGTGAAGCCACTCCAGTCTGGAAGTTTTATGGGTCCCTTTCAAGTGTATCTGAGGGTTCTTGCACTATAGTTTCAGCAGAAGCCCAGGCTGGTTAATTATAGGTGACCTCGTTCTCACACGTGTAACCTGTTGGTAGGACTATTTCAACTCCAGGTAATCCCCCAGAGTGCATAATCCTAGAAGCCTGATGAGGTTTTCAGAGTATTGGTTGAAATTGATGTGCAGAGAAATGAAGGAAAATTGGTGTGAGTCATTAGGGTTGTATTCTTTTCTCAAGCTCTTGTATTCCTTTGAAGTCTGTGGTCATTATAAACCTGCGTTTTAGTCCCTCTTGGATTGTGGAGTAATCTGAAGTTCATTGTAGGGGGAGGGGCCTCAGTTTCAACTGCATCTCGTAGAGGCGGAGGACCTCTGTCCTTCTGCCCCCAGGTGGCCAATAAGGCCTTAGTTTTCCTAGATGAGCAAATCATCCGACCCCTGGCCTCAAGGCAGCCAGTGAAGCACTTGTGCTTCTGATTTTTAGCTGTCTCCCCATTTTTAGCCCCTAGAGATTGCATTTACTTTCTTGTGAGTTGGACTATGAATTTATAACCATTTACAAATATTTTATCCTGTGTTTCCAGGTATTTATAGTAAGAGGATTTCAGGTTACCTAATCTACATAATACTGCAGCCAAAAGTCTCCTGTTACTTCTCTGACTTGTTTCCTTGGGCAAGTTATTTAACCTTCCTTTCTTCGTAAAATGTGGAGAATAGTCGCTATCTCAAATGATAGTTTTGAAAATGAAAATGAGCTTCACATCTGGTAAGCACTCGAATATTAAATGTCAGTACCTCTGTAGTTCATTCCCAGGTGATGCGGGAACGCTCTTTACAGAAGTGTCAGTTAATAAATGTAGAAGAAATGATAGAATTGGAAAAGCATCCTTTTATAACCCCTGATGAAACTGATTCAGGCAGATTTTATCAGTAGATGCCAAAACTGGTAAGGGAAATGTTGGTATTGGCAAAGTATTAGCCCAAAGAGTGCTTTTTTTTTTTTTTTTTTTTTTTCCCTGTCTTAACGGCAAAATAATTATGGTAAAAAACAAGTCTCGTGTTTATTATTCCTTAAGAACTCTGTGTTATATTTACCGTGGAACGCCTAATAAAGCAAAATGTGGTTGTTTCAGGGTGTGTCTGTATTAAGATGTTCAGGAGGTGGTTGCTCGGCCTGAGTCTCTGACAAAACTTCCCCTCCAGGAACATTCACAGGAGCCCCCGGCTTTGTCTTTGTGGCTGTAACAGTTCAACAATTGCCACTCCATGTTCAGGTCACTGTGTCCTGACAACAGATGAGGTCTCATTCTAAGCAGAGCCGCAGCCCGTGGGTGCATGGTAGGCTGAGTGTCAGAAATCTCCAGTATCAGCACCGCGCTCTCCCGAGCGAGCCACGGGCCGGCCCCCAAAGACTGCTTTTTGCTGGTGTGAACTACAGTCTCCAGCAAGCAGTCACACCAGCGTCTTGTGCAGAGGAGATGCGCCTCCTAACCTGAGGCGGCAGCAAGTACAGAGCATTCTGTGTCGTGGTCTTGCAGAATGTGCAGCCCTCATCTCATCAAGCCTTTACACCTGACTTCCAGGAGACGGGGAATAGAGGGGATGGAAGAAACTACCTTGAAGGAACACACAAAATCAATTCTAAAAAACAATGGCTTTTATCTTCAAACAGCTCATGTCATGAAAAAAAAGAGAGGAGATTAGGGAAACATGACTAAATGTAATATAAAAAATTTGATTGGATCCTGGATATTTTTATTATATTACTTTAATTGAAAAATAATCATTGTATATATTTATGGGGTACAATGTGTTTTGATAGATGTATATGCAATATGGAATGATTTTTTTTTTTTTTCGTGACCGGCAACGGATCGCAACCCTCAGTGTCGCGCCCATACCGGACCGGGACCGGCAACGGGATCGCAACCCTCGGTGCTGCACCCGCACCTTGCTCAGCCAGTGAGCGG
>NW_007729475.1:66725-98825 GCF_000696425.1 Galeopterus variegatus
GTATTTTGCAGCCGCCCTTTTGTAAGAAGCACTTTTCCCAAATAAAACATTAAAAAAAAAAAAGTTGGCTTTCTGTTTTGTGTAACGCTGTTTTGAAATGTGCACATGTCAAAGAATAATGTTTCTTTTGTTGACTCTTTGATCAGTTCCTCAGTGAGTCAGATTTCCATGGCTACAGTATTCATTGAGAAAAGTGACACCTTTTACAAGACATCTGGCTTGCTGAGAAATGTTTGAAAGAGAAACAAAAAGGGGGAAACTGGTCAGCTGGGATCATCAAACTATTGTGTATTTTAGTATTGGCAAGACTAACTCTAGGCAGCCTCGATCAGTGAAAGGCACTGTCAGTTTTCTGTTACCATGCACTTGTAGTTGAACCTGCTTCGTGCCCTTAAATAAGTCAGGTGTAGGTCACAGCATAATTGTATTTTGCAAGGGTATTCATAGTTATATTGTGAATTTTTATGAATAAAAGAAAACATTCTACCACTCCCATGGAAGACCTTCAGTTGACCTTTTTGTAGCACTTATTCGTCTATATTGAGAACTTAGACTATTGGAAGTGTTTCCATGTCAAGGAATCGTGTATAAATGTGCTTCCCGTAGTTATGGTAGCAACTGTTGATCCATGGAATCTGTTTCTATAAGCTCCTGCACCAGCAGCTCCCTTCCAGAAGAGTCAAAAGTCCCCCCTCAGCTGCTACTGGTCAGGTCATGCTGGGGTCCCCCAGAGGGATGCTGAAGAGGCTCAGGAGAGATGGGAGTGTTGGAGAGATGAGTGGGGAGAGAGACTTAAGCCTCTGGAAAGTAGCAAGAAGCTCCTCAGCAGCTGCCCTGTTGGCATAGGAGGAGGACAATTGAAAAAGTTGATGGGAAGATTTGTGTCATCTTTTAATTATTTTTCCATAAACTTTTTGGAGTACCTCTGTCTGTGTATATAGTGGGGAGATTGGTATAGGCAAGATCCAGGTGGTGATTCTTCTGGAGTTTAGGCAGGTTTCTTCTAGAGTTTAGGTAGGGTTGTTCGGAGCGGCTCCTCTTGTGTCTTGGGAAAGGCAGTGGAAACTCATGTGTTAGTCTGAGTAATCCGCAGCGTATATTGTTAACTTGTCACTGGCTGCGCTGAGAGTGAGTTTCCTTCTTTTCCTGCCTGTGGTTGCCTATGGCAAAAAAAGTTGGTACAGACACTGATGGGTGAAACTTCTCACTTATTTGCTCAGAACTATAATTTCAACCTCTTTCCTGCCACCACACACAGTGAGGAATGTTCACATTGGTGACTCACTCCCGTGGACATACAGATGGTTAATTTTTTTTAAAGTTCAGAGAAAAGACGAAGTGAATGCTGCCAAAGATTTGGGGGAGGGAGGAGGCATGATGTGGATAACGGCATCTGGTGTAGTCAGAGTCGTTAGCACTGTTCACTGTCTGCTTTCTGGGTATGGGGATCAGTTGCAAGGCTCATCTATCATTCTCAGGCTGATGAAATGTGAGCAGAAGGGACATATACCAGTTGCAGATGAAAGAGCCAGTGCATGAGTTAGCTTATTTCCCTCTTTTCCGTGGCAATTAGCAAGTTTTGAGAAGGTGAGTGATCTACCAGCCGAGAGAACATTTAGCTGACCTGTGAGGGACATGGACCATGAGTAAGAAATAAAGTATTAGGGTGAAAAGCCACTGAAATTTTGGGTCTTTTTGTTGTCACAGCATAAGAGCCTGTCCTGTACTGAAATAACTGTTTAAAGAACAGTAACTGTCACTTTATAAAGAAAACCAAACCAAAGGCTATTTTAACATTTAAGATATTTGGTTATTTTACTAGTTTTTTGAAAGACACGTCAAGGAGATCAAGGAAACAGTAAATTGTAAAGTGATGAAGTAAGTAATAGGGCACTTCAAAAAGTTTGGAATGCTGGAATTAAAAGATAATATGAATCTTTCCGTGAACTTTTTTTTTTTTTTTAGTGGGTGGCTGGTACTGGGATCCAAGCCCTTAACCATGATGTTGTCAATACCGCACTCTAACCAACTGAGGTAACAGGCCAGCCCCTGGAAAAAAACTTAACAGTAAGTCCTCCATAAATTGTTACATCTGAAGTGGTTAACACGGACATTCTCTTATAATGGCCATATTTTATTACTTTGCACGGTGTCTAGGACTTACTTCACACACCTTTAAGCAGGTTCACATTTCAGATAAAAGAAGTGCTCTGTAATAAATCATTTTAAGAGACAACCCTTATTTCTTCATTGAATGACAGGAAAAGATCCATTGCTAACAGTAGAAAACACCTAAAATCTTACCAGAATTAACCAGGGCTCTTGGTTCACTTCACCAAGTCTTTATCTCAGCTCCCTTCAGTACGTAGCTGAAGTATATCACACGGTACCTGAGCAAAAAAGTACTTTTAGGTTCAAGTGATGTGCTTTTAAACAAAGGCTTATTCCCCTCCATATCTACTTAGACACCAACTTCCAAAAGGTTTGTACCTACTCTGGTCTTTGCCAAAGTTGAGCATAATCTAAATGTAAAACTATGAATTTGTAACGGAAAAAATCATACTTATTTAAAGGAAAATTCATTTCTGACTATATTTCCACTCCTAAAGAAGGACTTATGACAGACAAGTTACTGATTGATAGGTAAAGATCCTGGGAAACTGCAGTAAGAAGAGAATGTTTGCTAAAATCAAGCCTTTGTTGTGAATTGCATTACAGAAGGTCACCTTGCTTGACTTACTGAATGTTACCAGCTTCTATTGTTAAACTTGTTAAACTGTACTTAACAAAACCCCACATATGTCTCTTCCTGTAACTTCTTGGTCTGGAGAATAAATGCAGGAAGAGAACCCCAATTCATGGTTAATTTCTCAAATGGAAGGATACCTCGCTCTTGAGGATTCTGGGACATTAACCCCTTTTTGAGGCTTCTCACTGCTCAGAAGAGATGGGCTTTGAGTAATCTTTGGCGACTCTGTCACCCAGGGGAAAAGGGGTGACAAATCTGTGGGAGGCAAAGCAACAATTAAGAGAACCACAAACAATTTTTACCTTGCTCTAGTGTTCTAGTAATCAAGCAAATTATTGATAAATTGTCATGCATGCAATTTGAAAGGCCCAATCCTTAAAAAGAAATAGCTTTTGAAAGAAAAAAAAAGCCCAGTCCTTCATTAGTCTAGATTAGATTTTTGAAATATTCTAATATTAACAGCTATTCTATTACCAAAGCTAGTAAGTGTTCAGTAAACATATTTCTGTTGTGGTAGGTATCAGTGAAGTGGTTGCATCCTTTTAAAGTGTACAATTCAGGGGTTTTGAAAATATTCAGTGTTGTGCAACTCTCACCACTATCTAATTCCAGAACATTTTCTTTCTTTCTTTTTTTTTTTCAGCTGGCTGGTATGGGGATCTGAACCCTTGATCTTGGTGTTATAACATTGTACTCTAACTGGGCTAACCAGCCAGCCTAATTACAGAACGTTTTCATCACCCCCAAAAGAAACCGCATTCCCATTAGCAGTTACCCTCCATTCCTGTCTTCCCCCGAGCCCCTGGCAACCACTCATAGAGACAGGTTTTCTGTCTATGCATTTGCCTATTCTGGATATTTTATATAAATGGAATTGTGCAATATATGGCTTTTTGTGACTGGCTTCTTTGGCTTAGCATAATGTTTTCAAGATTCATTCATGTTGGGCCAGCCCGGTGGGAAGCGCGGCGGCGCTCCTGCCGAGGGTTCGGATCCCACATACAGACCGGTTCCCGCTCACTGGCTGAGCGAGGCGCGGGAGCAACACCGGGGGTTGCAATCCCGTTGCCGGTCCCGGTCCGGTGCGGGGGCGACACTGAGGGTTGCGATCCATTGCCGGACACGGAAAAAGACGAAAAAAAAAAAAAAAAAGATTCATTCATGTTGCAGTATATATCAGTACTTTATTCCTTCTAATGGCTGAGTAATATTCCATTGTATAGATATATCACATTTTGCTTATCCATTCATGAGTTGATGGGGTACTTAGGTCATTTCCACTTTTTGGCTATTATGAATAATGTTGCTGTGAACAATTGTGTACAGGTTTTTGTGTGAAGGTGTTTCAATTCTCTTGGGTATATACCTAGGAGTGGAATTGCTGGGTTATATGGTAACTATGTTTAACATTTGGAGGAACTGGCAAACTGTTTTCCAAAGTGGCTATACCATTTTACACTCCTACCAGCAGTATGAAGGTTCCAATATCTCCACATTCTTGTCAACATTTGTTATTGTCTCCCCCCCTCCCCCGTTTTTTTTTTGGTGGCTGGTCAGTACGGGGATTCAAACCTGTGACTTTGGTATTGTAAGGCCACACTCTAATGTTTGTCTTTTTTGTTATAGCTAAGGGGGTGTGAGTGGTATCTCATTGTGGTTTTGATTGTGCCATTATTTCTATGTTCTTGGCCTAACTGGAACTTGGCCCTCCCCTGAAGTCACTGCACCCCTATAATCTTGTCCCAGAGGGACGTCTGCTGTCATAAAGCCACTTACACACTACTGGACCTCCTGTGCTGTAATTTGAAGTCTAAACCTTGTAACCACACCACTGTCTTCAAATGATAACTTGCACAATGCTTTATAAAGCACTTTCACAGCTCTTATTTGATCCTCACAAGTCTGTAAGTAGTTAAGGCTGGTATTAGTCTTATTTTGCAGATGAAAAAACCAAGGTTCAGAAGTTAACTAACCAAGTGTCAAATATGTAGTGTGTAAATGGTAGCTGTAGCTTTGGACTCCAAATCTATGTTTCTTTACATAGATCTGCTGCTGTTTGTTGCCTTTCTGGACCCATCTCACTTTTCTGAGCGACTTTAATGACAGATTTACATTCTTCCTTACTAAGCTATATATATACCCCTGGTTAGTCATCCTTTGTGGCTTTAACATCTGTTTTCTTTTGACACTGTGGAGTCCTAAACCTCAAAATTTGGGGGAATGGGGCCAGCCCATGGCTCACTTGGGAGAGTATGGTGTTGATAACACCAAGGCCATCGGTTCAGATGCCTGTATAGGGATGGCCAGTTAGCTCACTTGGGAGAGCATGTTGCTGACAACACCAAGTCAAGGGTTAACATCCCCTTGCTGGTCATCTTTAAAAAAAAAAAAAGGGGGGGGGGGGATGGTTTTTTTTTTTTTTTTTTTTTTTTCTTTTTGTCTTTTTTCGTGACCAGCAACGGATCGCAACCCTCAGTGTCGCGCCCATACCGGGCCGGGTCCGGCAACGGGATCGCAACCCTCGGTGTTGTGCCCGCACCTCGCTCAGCCAGTGAGCGGCCGGTCTGTATGTGGGATCCCGTGCGCCGCTGCACTCCCAAGCAGCGCACTGTAGCAGTGCGCCACCGGGCTGGCCCATGATTCTTATTTTTAATTGTGAAGTTATTTGCATTAAGAGATTCAAATGTAAGAAATTCAATTTGAGTCTGTTCTTTGTTCAAATCCACAGGTTATAAAGATAGCCAAAACATAAACTCTTACCCACTAGCCTGTAATCTGATTTAAGTGTTTGAATCATTCATTTTTGAGATCAAATGCATTTAAGTGGTTGCTTGCTAATGGTACTGTTAAGCTAGTAAATAAATACCAAGTAGTGGTAGAGACATGGAATCTCCCTTTAGAGCAATGTTTTTCAGTTTTCAGGTTGTGACCCATTAATGGGTTGGGAAAACATTTTAGTGGGTCACAAACAATATTTAAGAAAATAAGTAGTCTATTTCAGAGTGCATCTTGTGATGAGGAGGGTTTTACTGGATAAAAATATAAAATGTGTTTCTTAATATGGATTGTAGTTAAGGTCTGGAAAACACTGCTATAGCAGTCTTTAGTCTCACTTTTAAGAATGAGAACTTAGGGACCCTAAAGGACATGTCCACAGAGACATTGAAGGCTGTGGACCACAGTTTAAGAAATATTGCATTACAAATTTTGGCACCGACACAATTATTAAAAAAATAAAAGACAAACATGGGCACTGAAATTAAGGGGCAGTATGCATGTACATTGGTAGCTATTCACAGTTTTCTATTAGTAGCATTTTTTTTTTAATCACGGAAATGCAACTGAAAATAAGGAGTTGCTCTGAACCTATTCTGGTTCTGGTGGCTACCTGATTAGCAAAAAGAAAAAAAAAGAAAAAGAAAATTACTTAATACCCAAAGAATCTAGTGTGGTATGTAGAAGTCTAAGATGATCCCATGACCTTTGTTCAGGAGTAATCCCTTCTCATTTGATTGTGGGTGGAACTGTGAATATGATGAGAGATATCACTCCCATGATTATATTACATTCTGCAGCAAAACAGATTATCCTGGGTGTGTCTGACCTAATCAGGTGAGCCCTTTAAAAGTAGAGAGTTTCGTCTGGCTGGTTGCAGAAAAGGAAGTTAGAGGAATAAGGTTCCAGCTGGCCTGGACAAAAGGAAACACCCGTGTTGTGAATTGCCTATGAGGGCTGCATGGCAAGGAACTGCAGGCAGCCTTTAGGAGCTGGCAGGAAATCGAGGGCATCAGTCCTTCAACCCCAAGGAGATGGTTTCTGCCAACAGCAAGTGTGTTTGGAGCCCAAGCCCCAGATGAACACTGCAGCCTTTAAACTTTGTGTAGAATTTAACAATCCTCTATTGTTGCAGATTATTTTCAGATTTTTGCTATTATTACCAGTACTGTCTCACAATTCCATGAAGAATTCCTGAGGCTAAATACCCAGAAGTTATTTCCCTGGTATTAAAAAACAAAACAAAACAAAAACCCTTTGCTTGTTTCTAGCTATCAACTGTTTGTCCTTTTTCATTGCAAAAGTTCTTGAATGAGATCTCTACTTTTGATTTTTTAGTAACTATAATTTATCAGTTGTATACTATGTGTTAGTCACTATACTTAGCAGTTCATTTAATTCTCATTTAATCTTTGCAGCAATCCTATGAGGTAAGTGGTATTGCTGTTTTATAATGGAGGGAACGGAAACAGATAATGTGCCTGTGGTTTCACAGTCAATACGTTGTGGAGCAGGCTCAAAGGTGGGTTCTTCTGATTAAAGGTCAGGCTCAAGTAGATTGTGCCTCCTGCAGTGGACTTCATCCTCATCTTTCTGTCAAACGTGCACTTCCAAAGTGCTGATGACATTCTTGCCAAAATCAGAAGTTGCAGGAACCCTTTCTCCATTTTGTTTTCTTGCAGCAAGTGGCAGAATTGATTACTGTTTTCCCCAGTCTTTAATGTTATTAACAGCAGTTTTTCTCAAACTATCATGGTAAATGTCTTTTAAAAAAAATTTCCTACACATTTGTAAAACACTATAAAATAAATTATTAGAAAAGTGGAATGAAAACTACCCTTCAAAATACAATCCCATAGCTCAGTTGGTTGGAGCACTGCCTTGTAAAACTCAGGTCACAGGTTTGGATTCCCATATAGGCTGGCCAAAAAGAGACAGCGGTGGGCTCCTGCTCGTAGAGTTCACTGGTCTTACTGTGTTCTCTACCATCCTGAAGCAGCTGGTCTGATAGAACAGTTGAGTGGCCTTTTGAAGTCACAGTTACAGCACCAGCTAGGGGACAGTACCCTGGCAGGGCTGGGGCCAGGTTCTTCAGAAGTCTGTGTGTGCTCATCAGTGCCTGATACATGGTACTGTTTTCTCCCATAGCCAGGGTTCACGGGTCCAGGAATCAAGGCGTGGAAACGGAAGCGGCACCACTCACCATTACCCCTAGCGACTAGCAAAATGTTTGCTTCCTTTCCCTGTGACTTTATCCTCTGCTGGTCTAGAGGTCTTGGTTTCAGCGGGAGGAATGCTTCTTTCATCAGGAAACACAAAAATGATCCTATTGAACTGGAAGTTAAGGCCGCCACCTGGCCACTTTGGGCTCCACATGCCTCTGAGTCAACAGGCTAAGAAAGGAGTTATGGTGTTGGCTGGGGTGATTGACCCAGACTACCAAGGGGAAGTTGGACACTCCTTCACAACGGAGGTAAGGAAGGCTGTGTCTGGAAATACAAGAGATCCCTTAGGCCAGCTCTCAGTACTGCCATGCCCTGTGATTAAGGTCAATGGGAAATTACAACCCAATCCAGGCAAGACTATGAATGACTCAAAGACACAACATATAATCCCCAGTTTTTATTATTGGATTCAGCAGACATTGAGTTGGATGCTGTGGCAATGCCAATTGCTAGAAAAGTTTCTAAACTCAATTTCTGTGCTTATTTGTTCGCAGAGCAGTGAGAGCGCAAAGGCAAGTCCTTGAATAGCACTGGCTTTTGTCGTCTCAGCTCTCTTAGCTTCGATTTCCTCTGAGGGGTCTACTCCTTCCTCCTCCCCGTAATCATGGCCACTCCTTAAGGCCCTGTCTCAGGTCTTCCCCATCCTCTTCATCCCTGCTAAAGGTCCATGTCACCAATGAACATGTTAAGCAACTTCCACATGCAAGTCACAACATAGGGATACAAGGCTGACTGACTAAACTACTTGAGCGACATACACAAATGGCTACATTCGATGGCGTTTTCACCAAAACAGTGATGATAATACCCAGTCTCATGACTTCATGTTTTTCCTCAGCCCTCGCCGGCCCGGTGTCTTTAACTGCTTGCTAGATATCTCCTCTGGGCTACTCCACTCTCACCTCATCCTCAGTTTCTACAACTGAAAACCATCCTTTCTTCGGCTTTGGCCCACCCAATCCCTGACTTCATGTATTTCTATCTATAGCATCATAGAATTTCCTTCCTCAATATCCTTAGGGACTTTTTGCTGGGTATAGGATCAGGATCTATCCATTAGCCTCTTCATTCTGGGTTCTTCACGATGGCTCACATGTCCCGGTGACATTCCAACATGAGCCCTTCCTCCCCTTCCCTAGCACTGGGTGCTTCCTCCTCCTTGGGCTTTGTACCAGGGTACTTCAAACAGTTATGGAAAGATGGAATTAAAAGATGACAAGAGAGGGGAAAAATGACAAGGGGCTGGCTGGTTAGCTCAGTTGATTAGAGCACAGCCTCATAACACCAAGGTCATGGGTTCAGTTCCCCATATAGGCCAGCTGCCTATATATATATATATATATATATATATATATATATATATATATATATATATATATATATATATATATATATATATGAGTCTTTCCATGAAGTTTTTGAAGACCCTTCATATTCGTACACCTTCCCTTTTTATCAACCTAGCAGATCTTTTCTGTTGTAGGACCCCTTGAGGTTCCACTGGAACCTCCAACACGTTTTCTCAGATCTTTTCATCCAGTCCTGGTTTTTTTTCCCTACCCTGCACTGCCTGGTTATTCTGTCAGTTATGTGGTCATTAACCACGCAATGTTACTTTTTGGATGTGTGAGCTTCATTCCTGCTAAATACTGGATTCTTATAGGTCAGGAAACTCTTTAATCTTTTTTGTCTCTCACATCCCCCAGGACTAAATATATAATAAGGCTTAAATTGAGCATGTGGTAAACATCCTTTGCTTGAGTAGCAAAAAATTCCAGAAAGCGATGAGTTTCTTTGGCATTTCAACTTCTGCTTTAAATCTCTGTGGTCTCTGGCTACTAAGGTCTGGGGTATGGAAGCTCTGAAAGCTGGTAGGAACAGTGGAGAGCAGCTCTAGTCTAATTATTCCTATGGCAGTCTATGGATTGGCTTGCGAGAATTGTGTGTATGAAGAGACTTGTGAGAAGGTGCAAGTTCTGGACCCCACTTCAGACCTCTGGATGCTTATTTCGAGGAAACTACTGTGGACCATTAAGACATAGCCGGGGTGGAGAAGCATTCTGTAGCCCAGCCTCCTTTTTTCACAGTTGAGAATATTCAGGCCTCCCAAAGTGGAAATGACTTGCCAGTTTCATATTGTAAATGGCAAGGGCAGCCCTCATGGGGCTAGGTGAATAAGCTATATCGCTGTCCATGTCGAAATGTTGTGGAAAGTAAATATATAGAAAAAGGACAGACCATGTACATGATCATGTTGACAGTCCCTATGCATGGAATCCCAGGTGATTTTAATATTAAGCTTTTCCATAATTGAAACATTTTCTGCAATAAGCAACATGAGAAAAAGTTCTAAAAACTGCTGCATTGGAAAAAAAAAATCAGCTTTCCTAAAGCCAGTGTTCCCAACCTTTTTTCCCTCCAAATGACAAATCTTTTTCTCAGTTGTTTCTAAATAATATATAATCTTGGTAACTCCCCCCCACCTTTTTTTTTAAACCGATCAAGCTTTATTAAAGGACAAGAATCTGCCAGGCTGCGCCTACAGTGGAGGGCAGCTGGGGCTGCCCTCAAAATGGAGGACAGCCTATCTTAGTAACTCCCTTGAGGAACTTAAGAAATAGTTGGAATGTTTTTCATGGTATATAATCCTTAAAAACAAATACTTTTTCTGGTTTTTATTTTTTTTGGCAGCAGCTGATAGAGGGATCTGAACCCTTGGTGTTATTTGCAAGATGTTACATATTTTATTTTTGGTTTTTTGTTGTTTTGTTTTGGTTTTTTGCACTGGTATACATTTTATTTTTGTAATTGGAATTTTGTTTCTAAATGAGATGTTTCAAGCTGCCATTTGCAAGCATCTTTCTAAAAAATAACACATTATGTGTAAACAATTTTTAATCCTAAGAGAAAAAACTCATTGAATATAATCATTATGTCGTCTCTTTTAAATATTGGTCTCTCAAGTTCTAGAAACATCTTGATACACTATGTAAGAGTTTTGATAAGTAAATGCAAGTTTATATCAGGTGAAGGGCAATCTTTGGATGCTTCTACAGAATTGTCACCTATGATGGTGCTCCTTATGAAGTTGTAGTTTTAACGTCAACGTTCCTGATGATTTTAGTCTTTGGCAATTATTTCTGAGTATAAATTAAACAATGTGTGGTTAAGAATACTCACAAGAAACTGTATGATGTCAAACGACCTTAGCAACTAGCAGTATTCTGCTGAATGGTAAACCATTTAAGTGAATCTTGTGAGTATTTGCACATATTCACTTAATAATTGATCACAGCTCTTGAATAGACCCTGTATTAACACTTTTGAAAATGAAAAATTGAAGCAGACACTATTATCGCCTTTGATGATATGAATCCTCAGAACCTCAATCACCTGGCAGTTTGCAGACCCCCTGCAGGAAGTGCTGACCTGTGGTCTTCTTGCTGCATTCTCCCCCACCCTCTCTTTCCCTCTTATTCTAGCCCCTGGTCTGGAGTGCTAGCTAGAGCTTGGCCTGACTGGCCCTGGCTCACCCACATAACCTTGCATGTGAGCGAACTGGAGTTTCTACAGCGTTCCTGTTCCAGAGGAAGTGAACTCAGGCTGGGCCTGGCACATTTCAGGTGCCCCTTCACCATGGGTCCCCTGCAGTTAGATAGGTCTGGCCTAATCCACCCAGCCCTTTACCCTTCTCCACCCCTGCCTCCTCCCCCAACCCCTTCAGCTTCTTTTACTGAGCAAGCTGCACACTTTACTTTTGAGGATATTGAAATGTACATATGACAGTAGATTTGGAATGGGTACATTTCTGTGTGTGTGTGTGTGTGTGTGTGTGTGTGTGTGTGTGTGTGCGTGCGTGCCTGTTTGTGTGTAGAGGATAATGAGGGATTAATATGATGGATCCCAAATCTGATACTGGCCATTATCTGAGAGGGAGTATCTCATAATTGTTAAGAGTAGCTTCTGGAATTAGACTACTTGGGTTTGAATCCTGCCTCTGCCACTTACTTGCTGTGTGACCTTAATCTCTCTGTGCCTCAGATCCTCATTTAAAAAAACAGGAATTACAAATAGTACCTACTGCAAAAGATAGTTGATAGGAATCATTGAGTTAGTATAAACAAAGTGCTTGCTGCAGTTCTGGGCACATAGTAATTGGTATATGTGTTTGCTACTATTATTACTATGGTAATAATATTACCATTACTACTAATAGGGTGGGGAAGAGATTCAGGAACAATTTATGAACAATGAAATATTGACTCACACATGGAAATGCATTTGACACTGACAGACAAAATATTGAGATGTTTTATAATCTTTTTATTCTTCCAGAATGTCCCTTTTGGAACTTAATTTCTTTTTTTTTTTTTTTTTTTTTTTTTAAAAGATGACCGGTAAGGGGATCTTAACCCTTGACTTGGTGTTGTCAGCACCACGCTCACCCAGTGAGCAACCGGCCATCCCTATATGGGATCCGAACCCGTGGCCTTGGTGTTATCAGCACCGCACTCTCCCGAGTGAGCCACGGGCCGGCCCCGGAACTTAATTTCTTATAACGCACTTGTTACCAACTATACAATTCTGGGGATGGGAGAAAAATACCAGAATTCAGTTCACCCACAGCCTGCCCAGTACCATATCTATAAAAGCAAAGCCTGCCTAAGATAGTTTTACACAGCTGGTTATGAGACTTTGGTGAATTTCAGAAAAGCCTGTCCCTGGTCTTCTAGCACACAAGAACTTCATATGCTCAAATCCAGTGAAGCCACTCCAGTCTGGAAGTTTTATGGGTCCCTTTCAAGTGTATCTGAGGGTTCTTGCACTATAGTTTCAGCAGAAGCCCAGGCTGGTTAATTATAGGTGACCTCGTTCTCACACGTGTAACCTGTTGGTAGGACTATTTCAACTCCAGGTAATCCCCCAGAGTGCATAATCCTAGAAGCCTGATGAGGTTTTCAGAGTATTGGTTGAAATTGATGTGCAGAGAAATGAAGGAAAATTGGTGTGAGTCATTAGGGTTGTATTCTTTTCTCAAGCTCTTGTATTCCTTTGAAGTCTGTGGTCATTATAAACCTGCGTTTTAGTCCCTCTTGGATTGTGGAGTAATCTGAAGTTCATTGTAGGGGGAGGGGCCTCAGTTTCAACTGCATCTCGTAGAGGCGGAGGACCTCTGTCCTTCTGCCCCCAGGTGGCCAATAAGGCCTTAGTTTTCCTAGATGAGCAAATCATCCGACCCCTGGCCTCAAGGCAGCCAGTGAAGCACTTGTGCTTCTGATTTTTAGCTGTCTCCCCATTTTTAGCCCCTAGAGATTGCATTTACTTTCTTGTGAGTTGGACTATGAATTTATAACCATTTACAAATATTTTATCCTGTGTTTCCAGGTATTTATAGTAAGAGGATTTCAGGTTACCTAATCTACATAATACTGCAGCCAAAAGTCTCCTGTTACTTCTCTGACTTGTTTCCTTGGGCAAGTTATTTAACCTTCCTTTCTTCGTAAAATGTGGAGAATAGTCGCTATCTCAAATGATAGTTTTGAAAATGAAAATGAGCTTCACATCTGGTAAGCACTCGAATATTAAATGTCAGTACCTCTGTAGTTCATTCCCAGGTGATGCGGGAACGCTCTTTACAGAAGTGTCAGTTAATAAATGTAGAAGAAATGATAGAATTGGAAAAGCATCCTTTTATAACCCCTGATGAAACTGATTCAGGCAGATTTTATCAGTAGATGCCAAAACTGGTAAGGGAAATGTTGGTATTGGCAAAGTATTAGCCCAAAGAGTGCTTTTTTTTTTTTTTTTTTTTTTAATGATGACCGGTAAGGGGATCTTAACCCCTGACTTGGTGTTGTCAGCACCACACTCTCCCAAGTGAGCGAACCGGCCATCCCTACATAGGGATCCCAACCTGTGGCCTTGGTGTTATCAGCACCGCGCTCTCCCGAGCGAGCCACGGGCCGGCCCCCAAAGACTGCTTTTTGCTGGTGTGAACTACAGTCTCCAGCAAGCAGTCACACCAGCGTCTTGTGCAGAGGAGATGCGCCTCCTAACCTGAGGCGGCAGCAAGTACAGAGCATTCTGTGTCGTGGTCTTGCAGAATGTGCAGCCCTCATCTCATCAAGCCTTTACACCTGACTTCCAGGAGACGGGGAATAGAGGGGATGGAAGAAACTACCTTGAAGGAACACACAAAATCAATTCTAAAAAACAATGGCTTTTATCTTCAAACAGCTCATGTCATGAAAAAAAAGAGAGGAGATTAGGGAAACATGACTAAATGTAATATAAAAAATTTGATTGGATCCTGGATATTTTTATTATATTACTTTAATTGAAAAATAATCATTGTATATATTTATGGGGTACAATGTGTTTTGATAGATGTATATGCAATATGGAATGATTTTTTTTTTTTTTCGTGACCGGCAACGGATCGCAACCCTCAGTGTCGCGCCCATACCGGACCGGGACCGGCAACGGGATCGCAACCCTCGGTGCTGCACCCGCACCTTGCTCAGCCAGTGAGCGGGAACCGGTCTGTATGTGGGATCCGAACCCTCGGCGGGAGCACCGCCACGCTTCCCAAGCGGCACACTGTAGCAGTGCGCCACCGGGCCGGCCCCACAATATGGAATGATTAAACGAAGCTAATTAACATATCCATTACCTCACTTATTTTTTTGTGGTGAGACGTTTGAAATGTACTCTTAGCTATTTTGAAATATACAATACATTATTATTATCCAGTGTTTTAGTCCCCCTGCTGTGCAGGACATCTCAGAAATTTTTCCTCCTGTGTAACTGAAACTTTGTACCCTTTGACTAACACCTGCCCACTCCCTCCCTGCAGCGCTCTCCCCCTACCCGCCAGCCTGCGGTAAGCACCACTCTACTTCTATTAGTATTCCATATATAAGTAAGATCTTGCAGTATTTGCCTTTCTGTGCCTGGCTTATTTCACTTAGCATAATGTCCTCCACGTTCATCCATGGTTGTAGCAAATGACAGAATTTCCATCTCTCAAGGCTAAACAGTATTCCATTGTGTGTATATATACCATATTTGCTTTATCCATTCATCTGTTGATGGACATAGGTTGATTTCATATCTTGGCTATTATAAATAATGCTGCAATTAACATGGGGGTGCTGGTATCTTTTTTTGGTGGGGGAGAGCGGCTGGCCAGTTATGGGGAACGGAACCCTTGACTTTTATGTTACAAGGCTGCACTCTAACCAATTGAGCTAACTAGCCAGCCCCCTGCAGATATCTCTTCGGCATACTGATTTCAGTTCCTTTAGATATATACCCAGAAGTGGGATTGCTGGATTAAATAGTAGTTATTATTTTCAGTTTTTTGAGGAACCTACATACCACTTTACATAATGGCTGTACTAATTTGCATTCCCACCAATAAAGCACAAGGGTTCCCTTTTCTCTACATCATTGCCAACACTTGTTATCTTTCATCTTTTTGAAGATAGCCATTCTGGGCTGGCCAGTTGGTTATGGTAATGCTCAGTTGGTTAGAGCATTACCACCAAGGTCAAGAGTTTGGATTCCCATACCAGCCAGCTGCAAAAAGAAAAAAGAAAATAGCCATTCTAACAGGTGTGGGGTTTTTTTTTGTTGTTGTTGTTGTTTTTTACAAAAATGTTTTAAAATTGCAAAAGACATCTTGGACCGAGTATTAAATGATGTTAGGGAATCACTGTAAATTTTCTTAGATATGATAATGGGGTGTAGGAGAATGTCCTTATTCTTAGGAAATGCATGCTAAACGTTTTGAGAGTTGAAGTGTGATATCTACTACCTATCCAATATGGGGAAATTTTAACAAATTTTGAATCTAGGTATGTGGTGATGGGCATATATTCAGTTTTCTATTATTTCAACTTTTCTGTTTGAAATTTTTTCATAATAAAAAGTTGGGAGAAAAATATTAGTTTTTCAAGTCTCACTAGGCATCTAGAATAGTCAGGAAGGGAGGAAGCTTTGGGAAACTATGCAGTCCATGGCAGCAGAGGGCATTGAGGAGCTGGGGGACTTCACTGAGGAGCTGGGGGACTTTGAAGAACCTTGTTGGGGCAGGGGTGGAGTGGGGGGCGTGCACATGCTGCATAAAAGCCAGGAAATTAGGAAACCCAAGGATGAAGTGTTATTTAATAGAAAGCCAAGTCAGCATTTTATCATATGTAATGATCAAAGACAATTAATAGTAGCCACCCAGATCCCCAGCTATCCCATCATATGCTCCTTGTGTGAATTTATTAAGGACCTCATATTGAGCCTCCTCATTCCAACAGCTTTGAGAGACAAAGTCGTTCATTGTGGCTGCCCTAACAAAGGGTGCCAGTGACATGCCGCACAGGCCTGCTATGAATGGGACTACAGGATTGACGTATGCTCTAAGGGCACTGAAAGAAAGTGAGCTGAGATGCCAAGTACCATTCAAGCTTTATTAAAGAAAGAAATCTGCTGGGCTGTGCTCAGAGTGGCACAGGGCCCAGGGCTGCCCTGAAAATGGTGGACAGCAACAGGTGTGGGGGTGGTAGAGCTTATATAGTGCACCCAGGGCTGGCTGATACCATCTAGGAGGGTCATTATGCTAATGTGGATCAGGGTGGAGAACCACGTCCTTGTGGAAGCAAAAGGGGATTCTGTTTAAGTCAGGAGGCTTCTCATAAAGGGAAGGAGGAGGGGAGGAGGGGAGGAGGTGGGCAGTGCCGTTTTGTACTTTGGCTTGTCTAAAGTGGCGCTGGTTATGTTGCAGATCTATTAGGCATGTGTTGTAAGGGTGTAGAAATAACTGATGCTATCTTTGCAATTGGCTTCGACTGCTTATATATAACCCCATATAATCTAGTCAGTGAGCAGTACATTTTTTTTTTTTTTTTTTTTTTAAAAGATGACCGGTAAGGGGATCTCAACCCTTGGCTTGGTGTTGTCAGCACCACGCTCAGCCAGTGAGCAAACCGGCCATCCCTATATAGGATCCGAACCCGTAGCCTTGGTGTTATCAGCACCGCACTCTACCGAGTGAGCCACGGGCCGGCCCAACAGTAATTTTTTTTTTTCCTTTTTTTTTTTTTTTTTAAAAGATGACCGGTAAGGGGATCTCAACCCTTGGCTTGGTGTTGTCAGCACCACGCTCAGCCAGTGAGCAAACCGGCCATCCCTATATAGGATCCGAACCCGTGGCCTTGGTGTTATCAGCACCGCACTCTACCGAGTGAGCCACGGGCCGGCCCAAAAGTAATTTTTTTTTTTCCTTTTTGTCTTTTTTCGTGACCAGGATCGCAACCCTTGGTGTCGCGCACACACCGTGCTCAATCAGTGAGCGGATCGGTCTCTATATGGGATCCAAACCCTCGGCGGGAGCGCCGCTGTGCTCCCAAGCACTGTACTCTACCAAGTGCGCCACCGGGCCGGCCCAATGAGCAGTACATTTTTGAAAGTGTTCTTTTTAAGCCATCCCATCCTCAGTTATGCTTGAGCAGGGCTTCTCTTTAGGGGCTATTTTTATTGTTGGCTGTGTTATAGGAGAGTCTAAGATGTGTGTTTGTGATATCAAATGAGATAATCTATCCAAAAGTAAAAGAAAAAATATAAAAGTATGAGAAAAAATCTCCTAGGTTATCTTAACTGTGTTCACTGTCTCCCTTTCCCTTCCACCTTCCTTTTCTCCACTAGATTTCTGCTCTGGGTTCCTGCTCCCCCCTGAGTGTGTGGCTGTGTGTTTCATAGGAACACTTGGTCTTGGTTCTTGCAGGGAATTTCCAAGAATGAATGAGAAGACTGTCCTAACACCTGATTGGGGGGTGCTGGCATTGTTTTCTGTAAAGATGCTCCCAGACAGAAGGAAGCTTCCCCAGCACAGACTCCTGTGGAGCTAGGAGGGTCGAGGCACCCTCCCTGCAGGAGAGAACAAAGGGACGGCCTCGGGAAGACAGGGGCCCTCACTAGGGGTCTTTCTCCTGCAAAGTTGTTTGTCATAACCACTGCTAGGACTTGGTTCCAGTCCTAGGATGGTAACCATAAAATGTCCCCAAGGAAGAAGAGACAAAAGGAATCATTTGCCCATGCAACTACGTATTTTATTCCCTACTGTGTGCAGAGAGAGATTCATTAGGAACAAGACACACAGATCTCATAAGAAAAGGAAGACCTTTAACAAGACTCTTCAGTAGAGCCAATTCACGTGGCCTCAGAAAACTTATTTTTTTCATCCCTTATTTCTTATTGAGAAGTGTCCATGGAGGGCTCCTGAGTGCTGTGGGCACAGTCGTAGACAAGGTACATAGACAGGCAGTCTCAATGCTCCGTCGTCAAGTGCCATGACAAACATGAGCCAAGGGCATGTGAAAAGATGATGTGGGAGACCTGCCCAGCTGGGGAGGGTCTGGGAAGATTTCCGGGGGTCAGAATATGCTGGGCGAGTGCTAACAGTGAGCTGGAGTTAGTCAGGTGGACAGCCAGGACAAGGGCACTGGCGAAGCTGGTGAGGACAGAGAGCGGGTGAGCCGGGAAGCTGGGGGAACGTTGGTTATGCTCAGAAGGCAAGAACGCAGGGGGAGAGGAGGATCAGATGTGACCCTGAGGAGTCTGGAGTGGGTTCCCGGGACTCTGGAGAGCCACAGGAGGGATTTAATCAGGGATTTAATATGATCAGCCTCTTTTGTTTGGAGGATTCTCTGCTGGTGGAGAATTGATCAGAAGGGGCAAGGCCTCTGGTTAGGAGACTGTGGCAGAAATGCAGATGAGAGATGCTGACGATTGGAACTAAGGCAGTGGCCTTGGGAGTGGTGAACGCTGGGAGGATTTGAGAGATACTTAGTTAGAATTGAAAAGACTTGCTAACTGTCTGGCTAGGCTAAGGGCTGGAATCCTCACAGTGCCAACTGTCTAGCTCTTAATCCTGTTCGTGACACCAATTGTAAAGCTAGGCTAGGTGACCACGCCAGTTGTTGGACTCTTTCACCTGCCGGTAATCCTGCACCAACTGGGCCAACTGCCGAGCTAGGGCTGGGTCTCGAGCTCCCAGACCCCTCAAGCCCATTCACAGACTGGGTCACAAACCCTTCATACGCCAGGCTGGGTCACCAGACCCCACACACGCCAGCCTGGGTCACCAGACCCCTTCACACAGATCTATGAACTAGGTAACCGGCCAAAAGGTCCTTGGAGCCGTAGGTTGGAAAGCATGGCTGTGCCGGGCGGATGCCCGCGGCTGACGCCCACTCGCCTGCTTCACTAAAACTCTCTCTCTCTCTCCCTCTCCCCCCCCCCAAGAACACAAGAATAGCAACAAAACTAAAAAGATACATTGGCACACATATGCACTAACTACACACACACACACACACACACACACACACACACACACACGCAATTTGCTTACAAAGGATGCTGAACCACACCCAACTGGACCCAAGGCGAGGGCCCTGACCAAACTATTCTATTTTCCCAACGGTAACCGATCAGATGTAAAAAGTGGTAATAGGAGCAAAGGCAGGTAGTGGGATTTCAACGGAGACTGCTGAGTGGATGGTGATATATTTGACTAAGGATAGAACCAGGAGGCATGATGGCGGTGAGAGGAGGGATGAGTGATGGGGCCACCTGAGCCTGGAGCTCAACAGGGAGAGAACTGGGCTGTGTGTGGAAACTTGGGAGTCGTCAGCATCCAGATGGTCACTGAGGCGGAGGGAATGTTTGTGAGAACCCCTGGGGAAAGTGGGTGGGATGGGAAGGTGGCCAGAGAGTTGTGAGGAGCACAGGGCAGCTGGTACACCGGCTAGTGCGCTAGCTGCAGGACGGGCGCGGGGAGGAGCTGCAGGGGAGGCGGGCACGGGGCGGGAGCACAGCCGAGGCAAGCGGGGAAGTCAAGGAAGAATCACTTCGAGATGGAGGCAACAGTCAGCAATGCCAAATGCTGTCCATAGACGGGTAAAGACTAAAAGGTAAAACACTGGATTTCCAGGAGGTTGGAGATTTTGTTGAGAAGAATTTTAGAGGAAAAAGAAAACCAGTTTGTAGTGGGTTAGGAAGAAACTGAATTGAGGAACAGAAAGTCTAGAACAGTCTTCCAAGAGGTTTGGTGTAGCGGGGAGGAGAGAGAGGATGTAGTTAGGGGGGACTGTGGCATCCAGGGAGGGTGTTTTTGTTGTTTTGTTTTTAAAAGGGGAGAAATGTAAGAATATTTAAATGGCATAAGGTAGGAGTCTCTAAAGAGGGAGAGTTTTTGAAGATTACATCTTGGTCAATGGGTTTGTCAAGAAATGTAGGAAGATGTTCTGTGCTGAAGTTTTCTTTTTCGTTTTTTTTTTTTTTTTTTTAAAGATGACTGGTAAGGGGATCCTAACCCTTGACTTGGTGTTGTCAGCACCACGCTCTCCCAAGTGAGCTAACCGGCCATCCCTATATAGTATCCGAACCCGTGGCCTTGGTGTCATTAGCACCACACTCTCCCAAGTGAGCCACGGGCCGGCCCCTGTATTAGTCCGTTTTCTGTTGTTGATAACAAAATACCTGAAACTGGATAATTTATAAGAAAACAGAACTTATTTTCTACAGTTTTGGAGGCTGGTGAGTCCAAGGTGCAGGGGGCACATCTGGTGAGGGCTTCTTCCTGGTGGGAACTCGGTAGAGTCCCGTGGTGACAAAGGGCCACGTAACCAGGGCCAGGTGAGAGCGCTCACTTAACGTGCTCACTCGCTCTCCTTATAACGTCACCAGTTCACACTCATGATATCCCATTAATCCACGAACCTGTGACTGGATTAATCCATTCATGAGTGCAGGGCCCTCACCATCCAGTCACCACCTTTCAACACGGCCACATTGAGAATCAATCTTCCACCGAGCTCTGGAGGGACAAACATTCACCCATATCACCCCCTTCCCTTGTGTCTGATGAATAATCGTGACGACAGTGATTTCATATTGACTTTGCATACTTTTATACTGTCGAAGCATTTCCACAGCCTTTCCCTCTCTTGCTCCTCACAGGAGTTCAGTCGGGCCCCTGTGTCTTACACACAAGCCAACTGAGTTCAGAGAGGCCTGCGGCTTGCCCCAGGACACAGTGCTCAGCAGCAGAGGTCTCACACCCAGCGTCACTGTCACCGCCTTCCATGGGCTGCAGCTGCCCAGGGAGCCCATAATGGAGCTGCTGGGACCCGTGGCATGTGGACTGAAGAAACAGGTGAGGTGGCCAACTGTATGCACCTGAGCGTAGGGGGCCTCTGTACTGGCGAGAGACTTAGGCAGCCGGTCTTTTTACTGGAAGTTCACGGGTGGAGATAATTTGGTGTTGTGAGGAAGTACCAGTAGATAATGCTGAGGTAACTCACAGAACTTTAACGCAAATTCCTAAGTTTAGCTCAGAAGCGAAGGTTTGGCAGCTTGTCTCAAAGAGCTTCCCCTGGGCTAGCAGGTCGGCTCAGTTGGTAGAGCGTGGTGCTGATAACACCAAGGTCAAGGGCTCGGATCCCTGTGCCAGCCAGCTGCCAGGGGGGTGGGGAATACCTGTAGATATGAAAGCAGTCTCCCAGTGGGAATGTCCCACACTGAAAGGACAGCCATCCAACTGGGTGATTCCAGGGGTTCCCGTAAGACTGCCTTCTCCCCAGGTACCTTTCTCTTCCGGTGGGCTGAAGTCCTAAGGCTAGAGCTTAATCTCTTTAGGTTTGTGTCTCTGATTCCCATTCAAAGACCAATGCCTCAGGGAAGACTAGTACTCCAGGCTGTCACTGACCTATGGTTTCAGGTCTCCTCCTGGGGTGGAGGAGAAGCAGGACAGATGGGGAGGCTGCTCCCCATAACGAGAGAGGTTGGTCACCAAAGGGAAGCTCGGTGGGCCATTCGCTCTGGTCAGTGTCTGGTCCTGACCTGGCATCCTGGGATGGGGACACACACCAAATACACTGGTTGATGTACTCCTTAGTAATAAAGCTAATCAATGAGGAATGAAGATTCTTGCAAGACAAGACGTTTCTAAAATGGATCTTAAATGAGCAAAACGAAAAGCGCTTCCTGCTGTGGGAGGCCACACTGGGAGGAGACCCCTGTCCCCGCAGCTCTCCAGCGCTGCCCTTCCTCTCCAGGGGTGCTTTGGTTGTGGATGGATCCTGAAGTCAGAATTCAGATTTTGGCTCCTACCTAAGGACTCCTTAGGGACCACGTGATGTCTCTGGGAACCAAGGGAAAACCAGCCCGACAGAGGGCAGAAGGGAGGCAGCCTTAAAGGCGGACTTCCTCTCTGGGCCGCGTTTGGCGGGGGGGGGGTGTGGTGCCCTGAAATACCAGCCTGGGAGGCCGAGATTGGAGCAGGGAAAAGGGGTGACCAAGAGCGACTGTGGGGTGACAGGACAGCCAGAAGTCCCAGGGTGTCAGGGGGGAGCAGAGCAGCAGAAAGCAGTCAGGGGGCATCTCTTCTCCACTGCAGCCAGCACAGAAGGGGATTATTCATCCCCCACAGGCCTCCTGACTGCTAGATGAAGCTCAGGAAATGATGGCTGCAGCCATTAGCAGTGTTCCCCTTCCTGAAGTCTCTGTCAGGTGAACGTCCTCTGCCCCTGTGGGCTCAGACACCATGGCCAAGAGGCGCTCCCTCCATGTGTCCTGCTACCTGCCCTGAAGTCCCTTGACGCAGTCCCCAAGATGAGGAGCTCCTGGCATCTGCTGACCATGACTTCCTAGCCTCCTCCTATGTTTTCAGTTCTGAAAGTTGGGGCTACTTTGCCCCAGCAGGCACCAGCTGGCCTCTGGCCACATCTCAGTGGAAGGGCAATATAGTATTGGTTTGATACTCATCTATAAGCCTTTTTTTTTTTCTTCTTTGCAGCTGGCTGGTAAGGGGTTCTGAATCCTTGATCTTGGTGTTACCAGCTCTGTGCTCTCCCAAGTGAGCTAACTGGCCAGCTTATTTAATTTCAATTTGAAAACGATAGCAGATAATGTGGTGTTTTAGAAAGAAAAAGCAGGCATCTCCCACATCCCAGAGGGTGATCAGATCAGCCCAACTAGGATAAAGTGAGCTCCAGTCCCATCCTAACCATTTGGCAAAACGGTATTTCTGGTGTTTATATCAAAAGGCTTTGCTCCCCAAACTGAAGCCCTGAGGTTTGAATATCAGGAAACAAAATAATAGCCTTCTAGTCTCTCATCCTCCCTACCTGGGCTGTTTCAAACTGCTCCAGAATGTTCCAAACATCCTCTTCCCTCTCTTGATGTTCCTCTTCCCTTCTTTCCTTCACTACCCTCCTCCTCAAGCTAGAAGCAACATTCAGTAGAAAGGAGTTGACGCATGGGGGACAGAATAAGGAGAGAAAGGAGAAAAGGAGCATGCCACGTCCTCCTGCCCCCATGCCTGGGTCCTGGTTTCACCAGGAATCGAGGAAAACAGTGGTGTGGCCCTTCCTCAGAGTCAGGGCTGTGGTTTGCGGTGTGTATCCAAGCAAGAGCAGCAAGTCTGCACTAGGGTCTCAAATACCACTCAGGCATCATCAGCCACCTTTGGTTTCAGAGACAGCCTTTTGGTGGGCACGACTGGCCTTGCGAGCAGATTCAGCAACTGCAGGGCGTCTTCTCACCTGGCCCCGGGGCCACCAGAATGGGGCTGGAATCCAGGGACAGGCCGCTCAGGGCGCCGTCCCCATACAGGTGCAGGCTGTTGCGGGCCATCAGCTCCCTGGCCATCAGCACAAAGACCTCGTCGATGTTCCTGGATTCCTTGGCAGATGTCTCCAAAACCGCCAGGAGGCCGTATTTCTCAGCCAGAGTGCAGGCGTCCTCAAACAGGACATGCCGCTTTTCCCACATGTCAGATTTGTTTCCTGGAAGTGGAAGATAAACACATATTCCATTGAGGAGCCGATTCTGGGTTTTTCAAAATGAGCTTTAAAAAGAACACTCTAGTTGAGCAACGGGCATGTGTGCATTCGTTCACAAATAGTAACTGACGGCAAATTTACCAAAAATGAAAGCACTGATGAATAGAAACAGAGCCGCACCCTTCATTTACTGTTGTGTAAGGGCTTGGAGCAGTGCACGCACGAGGCGGGCGTGTGTGTCTGTGATGGGCTGGCAGCCCTGGTATCCCTCCCTTCCACGTCTGACAAGTGCAGACTGTGACAGTCTCTCTCGGCCTTTCTTCTGCTTCCTTCAAGTCTTGCTCCTCTTTTCCCCTCAAACTACGAAGTGTTGGACACTGTGAGATGGGGGCCCCCATCCAACAATCCATTGTTGGATTATGGAGGCATAATGAAGTTTCTTTTTTTTTTTAAGCTATAATTTGCACACAATAAAACACACAGACTTTAAGTATAAAGTTCAATGAGTTTTGACAAATGAATACACTTCTGTGACCACCCCTCTTACTTTATAGAACATTTCCAGTTACCCCAGAAAGTTCGACGAGGGGTTTTGCAGGCGTGGCCTGGGATTGATGGCAGGAGAAGGTCTCTGTCCCTTCTGCTCTCCATATCAGTCCCTGCAATCATCAAGTCATTTGACTTTGATTTCTCTGAGGCAGGAATTTCAAGGAAAAATTACTTTCCCACAGGATTTGTTCTACCAGACATCAAGATTTATTACAAAACTGCAGCAACGAAGACAAGCTAGACCAGTGTTTCTCAACCTTTTTTTTATTAGGGTCCTCATAGGAGCCTTTTTAGACATTTTTCACCCTAGTTATTCCTTCTATCATGAAAAAATTTTAAACTTTTTATTTTGAAACAATTATAGATACACAGGAAGTTGATACACACAACGCGCACACACACACACACACACACACACACACACAGGTCCCGTGTACCATCTTGCATAACTATAGCACAATACCAATACCAGGAAATTAACATTGGTACAATCCACAGACTATTCACATTTATTGTCATGAAATGAAAGCGTGTCACATGCAGTCATTTGTGTGTGTGTGTATAATTTTTTTTTTTTTGGCCACTGGCCAGTACAGGGATAGAACCCTTGACCTTGGTGTTATCAGCACCATGCTGTAACCAACCAAGCTAACCAGCCAGCCCTGTGTGTGTATAATTGTACGCAATTTTATCACATGTGTAGATTGCTATAACCACCACCACAGTCAACATACAGAGCAGTTCCTTCAACACAAAGAACACCGTCGTGCGGTTCCTTCATAACCCCTCACCTCCCTAACCCCCAGCCCCTGGTAACTAATCTCTTTCATGAGTGTTGCAGGAATGCAATCATACAATATGTAGCCTTTTGAGACTGGCTTTTTTCATTTAATCTAACTTCCCTGAGATTCATCCAAGTTGTTGTACGTGTATCAGCGGCTCATTTTCAGTGTCTCAGCAGTAGTTTTTGCTGCTGAGTAGTTTCCATGATGTGGACGTACCACAGTTTGTTTAACCATCCAGCACCTGAAGGACACTGGGTTGATTCTAGTTTTTGGCTATTACAATTAGGGCTGCTATGAACATTTGTGTACAGGTCCTATGAAAATTTAATAGCACAGATCTACCATATCTGGCCCTTTGGAGGGCCACAAACCATTGTAATATTTTTCCACTCCTCAAGAAAATGCATGAAATAGATCAATGGAATAGAATAAAAAGCTCAGAAACAAAATTATGAATATGTGTACACTTTACAGAAAGATGGCATCACAGAGCAGCGGAAAAGATTGCCTTTTTAGTAAATAGTACTGGGACAATTGGATCTTTTTTTTTGGCAGCTGGCTGGTACAGGGATCAAATTCTGGACCTTGGTGTTATCAGCACCACCCTCTAACCAACTGTGCTAACTGGCCAACCCCTTATATGAAAAATTATGAATTTTTGACCCATACCTCTCACCACACACCAAAATCAATTCCAGGTAGATTGCCAATGTAAATGTAAAAGGTGTCATAATAATAGCTATAAGTATTTATAAATAAAGCTTGAATAGATAATATAAAATCTTGATAACTTTAGAGAAATATTTCCTAAATAGGACCCAGAAAATAATCATCATTAAGGAAAAAGTTTGCTGGGTTGAAATATATTAAAATTAACAATGTCTATTCATCAAAATACACCATCAAGAAAGGAAAAATGTCATCAACAGAGCAGATGGTGTTTGCAACACATATTATTGACCAAGAGTTGAGATCTCCTTAAAGAGAACCTAATGCAGAGGGTAAAAATGACAGACAGCCCAGCTGCCACCCCCAGATCCACCACCACGCTGGCTGGCATAGCACCCTAGCTGCACAGCCATCCATGCCTGCAGGATGCAAGATTCCATTCATCTGTCAGGCAACTTTGGCTCCAGAGCACCCTATTGCCTGAAAGGAACTTTTTAGAACTATGCACAGCCTGAGACTCTTCCTTCCTGCCCAATCCTCCTTCCTCCCTTCTCTCCTTTCTGAGGCAGGTCTACATCTCAGAGAGGACTCTCCTGCCTTCTGCTGCTTCCCCTCTATCCCTCACAGCCATTTTCCCAATAAGTCTCTTGCATGTCTGTCTCATCCTGTCCTGACATCTGCTTCCTGGAGGACCTGAACTGACACTGACTCATTTCCAGAAGACATAAGCTACTCCTAGTGATAAGAAAAAGACAAACAACGAACAGAAAAATGGGTGTGAGACTTGAAAAGCACCTCACAACAGAGGATATCCAAATAGCTAACACACGTATGAAAAGGTGCTCGACCTCAAGGATAAACAGGGAAATGCAAATGAAAACCACTAGTGCTATCATGACACACATCAGGATGGATGAAATTAAAAGGACGGATAATATCAAGTGTTGGTGAGGATGTAGAACAGATGGAGCTCACACACACTGCTGGTGGGAACACAGAGCAGAACAAACACTTTGGCAAGTGGCTTGAGATCATCTGGAGCTGCATGGCCATGCAATTCTGCTCCCGGGTATTACCCAATAGACATGCTTGCTAATGGGCATCACTAAACATATACCAGAATGTTCAGAGCAGCAATTTTCCTAATTGCTCCAAACTAGAAACAACTCAAATGCCCATCACCAACAGAACATGCAAATGAATATTATACAAATTGAGAATACAGGAATAAACAAACCAAAGTATTTCTCTCTCTCTCTTTTTTTTTTTTTGAAAAAAGATGATTAGTAAGGGGATCTTAACCCTTGACTTGGTGGTGTCAGCACCACGCTCTCCCAACTAGCCACGGGCCGGCCCTAAAGTGTTTTTCTCTTACTAAGCAACAATCAACACAGAAGACTTCTCTAACCACATGTGTGTGGGTTTCTCCGCACACACCAAGAAGTTCTGCATCAGACACCAGCTGGTTCAATTCTGTTCAATTCTAACACTATCCACCTGGAGACAGAGTCAGATCCCAGAGGTTGAGGGCTCAGTCCCACAAGACTGCCCCCACTCCACATGCCAATTGCAAGCCCCCGGTTGTTTTACCTGTGCTTCTGACTGACCTGCTTCCCACAACCCCCTCTTCGGGTTCAATTAATTTGCTACAGTGGCTCACAGAACTCAGGGAACACTTGTGTTTACTGGTTTATTATAAAGAATACAGGTGAAGAGAGGCATCGGGCGAGGTGTGGGTGAAGGGGCACGGAGCCTTCCCAGGAGCATTACTCTCCAGGAACCTCCTCATGTGCAGCTATCGGGAAGCTCTCCAAACCCTGTCCTTTTTTTTTTTTTTTTTTTAACAGCTGGCCAGTATGGGGATCTGAACCTGCGACCTTGCTGTTATCAACAACAGACTCTCACCAGCTGAGCTAACCGGCCAGCCTTCCTTTTGGGTTTTAATGGAAACTTCACCATGGAGGCATGATTGAAGCATGGACAACTGTGTAGAAATGTAAGTGCACAAAAGGGGTGTAATCTAACACTAATAAACTGAGTGGGAAACCCAGCAAGGCCTGTTTATTCAGATTCCTCTCGTCCTCTCTGTGCAGCGTTCCTTCCTCCTGAGCATGGGGCAGGGCCCTCCTGAGATGGGGGCCTTACGATCTACAATCAGACAAGTAGGCCAGAGAGTTTCTATATGTTCAGCTCCAAGACAGACAGGTGGGGGAAGATCAGAGTCCAGGCTCGGGGAGCCAGGAACTCTGGACAAAAACCAATATGTATACGAGTATATCATAATGTCACACAAGTTATGCAAAAGAATAAATTACAGCTACATGCAATAATACAGATGAAACTCATGAACTTAATATTGAGGGAAAGAAACAGACAAAAAAGACATTCTGTATGATTCCATTTATATAAAGTTCAAAAACAATAGCAAAACAGAACCACAGTGCTTAGGGATGTGGGCTTAGGCAGTAAGATGATAAAAAGCAGGGGAGTGGCTGCCTTAAAAGTCCTGTCGTGCTTACCTTTGGGAGAAAGAGGGGGTAACTGAGAGGGCCCGAAGTGCGCGGGCGGGGGGTGGGGGGACTGACGACACTCTCTTTCTTGACCTGGTAGTGTTTGCCCAGGTGCTCCTTTTGTGATAAATCAATGTGTACTTTCCTTTATAGTGTTACTTTGTCCTAATGAAAACCATAAAAAAAAAAAAAAAAATTTCCCACAGTCACAGTCTCCACCCTGCTCAGTGACAAAGCTGGACTTAGTTCATAATTATCCGTAAAGGAGGTTAAGTCCAAGAATGTTTTCAGGGGATGATACCACATTCTGGTATGTGGTAGCCTGAAAAATGGCCACCAAAGATGTCAGATTCTAATCCCTGACAACTGTAAAGGCTAAAAGGGTCTTTGCAGATGTGATTAAGTTAAGGATCTTGAGATGGGGAGATTTTTCTGGATTAGCTGGGTGGGCCCTAAATGCAATCATATGTGTCTTTCTAAGAGGGAGTTTTGACCCCACACATGGAGGAGAAAGTGACGAGGAGACCGGGGCAGACACCAGAGTGATGTGGCTGTAGCCAGCAGATGCTGACAGCCCCACAGAAGCCAGAAGTGGCAAGGGACAGATTCTCCCCCAGAGCCTCCAGAGGGAGCATGGCCCTGCTGACGACTTGATTTCAGCCCAGTGATAGTGATTTCAGACCTGTGGACTCCAGAATGGTGAGAGAACAAATTTCTGTTGTTTTAAACCCCCTGGCCTGTGGTCATTAGTTACAGCAGCCGTAGGAAACTCACATAGGTAAGAACCTTCAAGAGAACTATTTGCGTATGTGTAACTACTGCGGTTTAAGGTGAGGCCCTAGCTTTGCTTCTAGAAGAAAGGTATGAGAGCCCTTTGTGGAGGAAAGGAGATGGTGGGGTTGGGGACATACAGCCCCTGCCCACGGAAGGGCTTCTTCATCTTATTAGGGAGGCCAGAGAGATATGCAGAAGATTAAATAGCTATGTAAGAATTTACCGATCCCCGACAGGCCACCAAACAATCTATGCTAAGAACCAGGTGAACGGTACAAGTTGCTAATAGCTCAGGTGTACATCCCTTATCAGCCATTCCCACATCCCAAAAACTGAAACCCCTAACTTTTTGTTAATTCATTTGACAGTAAAATCTGAACTAAACTGGCCATTTGAAGTTTTTATTCAACCTGCTTTGTATGACTATTAATATGTCTGACTGCATAAATATGTATATATTTGGTCATGGGGTATCGGCCCAGACCCCGCTGAGCATGCTACACAACACAGAGGCACCTTTCTAAAATCCGACCAATTCTCAACTCCAAAATATTTGGCCCCAGCAGGCTTAGCTTGTGAACCTGCAAATATAACAGAAATTTAAGTGGAAGGTTTGGCTGAGATCCTAAGGAGATATCAGAGGCTGAAAAAGGTTATGAGACAGAACATCCAGTATAACCTACAAAAAGAAGTGGGCTCCTAAGCCCGTTCCTCTGATAGAGGGTGTAAAAGAATCAAGAGGTCAGAAATGAAGCCAGCCACCCCCAGGGAGAAAGCAGAGCTCAGTCATCAAGTGCCCAGTCAGCTGTGCCGGGAGTTTGTGTGTTCTCTTGAGGGCAGTGGGGGCCCACGAGGATTTTAAACAGGGACATTAGGACATGACCGAGGAGCTGGGCTTCTGTGAGTGCCTGGAGGAGTCAGTGCACAATAATCTCTTTGACCACTGGAGATATTCGTGTGATGAAGTGGCTGCGAGGGGCCAGGGGCGAAATTTTGAGAGAGAAAGAGACACTTGTACGAAGAAATGTAGAGACAGAATGGGGAAGATTTAGTGACAGGAGCAGGGACACTTCCTTGAGGGAACAACACATTGGGCTTTTCTGGATTCAGGCGGGAGGCCCCTGACAGTGAAGGGGAAGCCAGCAGGAGAGGCTGTGGGCGCTGGAGAGAGGGTGTTGCCTTCCAAAGATGGTGCAGAGGAAGGCCCCGAGAAGGAACGGCCTCCAGTGTTTCCTGGGGACGCACATGAATTTAACAGAAAGATGGATCCAGTCCACCTTCTGGGGAAACCTGAAGCGGTGAGACCTGCTTCATTCCCTCAATGAGATGCGTGTTCTTCACACCTATCCACTTTCTCTAGGAGCTACAGTTGCTGGGGTTTCCTGCCACCCCTGGAGGTCCCACGATGTCCCTACGCGTCTACTCAGCTCTTCAGGCCTCTGAGCCCCTTTGTCTACCAGGCAGAGTTCTCTCATCTGTGCCCTACTAGGAAACAACAGCTTCCTTTATTGACTTCTTAGCACCATGCTAATGCCTTATATATGTTAACCCTTTCAACTCAACAAAACCTTTAAAGCAGGTACTATAATACTAGCTTTATAGACGAGGAAGCAGAAATTTAGAGAGTGAGCAATGAGCCTGGGCCATGCTTTACCACGAAAAGATGGAATGGGGCAATTGGGTTCCCTTCCTGAGGAATGTGAGCCGGCTAACACTGAGAGAATGAGGGGCGCTGAGCAGGAGCAGGCGTGGATGATGCTTGGAGGGAATCCACGAAGGACTGTTCACGTGAGAGAGTGTGGCAGGCCCAAGTTGCCCTGCACATAAGACACAGCTCTGAGTTAGAGAACAAAGATGCACAGGAGAGGGCAAGAAGGAGGGGTAGCAGTGCCAGGAGGGCGGGCCCAGAGCCTGGCCCTCAGCCCAGGCCTGAGATGAGGGTCCTCAAGCTCTTGCTTGTCGGTGACCTGCCTCTACTATGGTTCCTGCTCTGGCTTGGGCTTGATTGCTTGGCTTTTCTGAGGTCCCATGGACTTGCACTTTTACCATAAAGCCTCTTTTATTTGAGGAACATAGATGAGTTAGTTCCTTCAAACTAATGAACCTTCTAGAAACAAATCCTGTCTTTTATTAAGTACTTACTATGTTCCAGGCACTGCTAAGCACTTTATATTACGCTATCTCATTAAACATTTTTACACATGAGAAAACAGGCTCAGAGGGGAACTCACCAAGAACTAGGACATGTTTGGCGATGCCTTAATTACCCATTGGACTTGGTATGTTTAGCTTTTTCTCAGTCCCATTGCTGTCTAGATCGGTGCTTTGCAAACTTTGATTTGCATATGAATTGCTCTAGGATCCTGTTAATAAGAAGATTCTGATTCAGCAAGTCTGGGATGGGGCCTCAGATCTCGCACTTTTAACAAATTCCAAAGTGATGCTAATACTGCTGGACCACAGTATTAAGAGTCTAAATAAAACAACTTGCCAAAATTAAGCAGCCACTCAGTACACAGTAGCATACTTAGGGAGGAAAAGCCAGCCCTGCTCGCAAAGCAAAAACTATAGAGAAGTGACAGAAACATGCTTTTCTGAATGTACAATAAGAGTGCTCACATTTCAAGCTGTTAGTTTATTCTGTGTGGTTGAAGTTTCTGTTAATATTGATGTTGGTTTGTCAAGATTCACTGAGGATCTTAAAGGGTGTAAGTAGTCAGTCTCTTAAAGGGGAAGTCAGTCACATTCACCTGAATGGCTCCTGGGGATCTGGAGCCACCTGACTCTTAACCTCAGACTCCAGCAGCCCTTCCTGCATGGTCTACACAGCCCGAGTGTGTGTGTAGAATCAGCTGGGTACTCCTTCTATGCAGCTGTCTGCACCCCTCCCAGACCTCTCAAATGAGAATCTCTAGGGGGTGGCCTTTGAAACCTATATATATATATATATTTTTTTAAAAGATGACCGGTAAGGGGATCTTAACCCTTGACTTGGTGTTGTCAGCACCACACTCAGCCAGTGAGCGAACCGGCCATCCCTATATGGGATCCGAACCCGGGGCCTTGGTGCCATCAGCACCGCACTCTCCCGAGTGAGCCACTGGGCCGGCCCTACAGCAAATTTAATTTAAACCTCATTTGGCTTTATTGTGATTCTACAGTCGGGAAACACTTCATACTATAAAATAGAATAAGTGTTCCAATGAACCAAGCAGAGGCGGT